>NC_087220.1:25374301-25386801 GCF_015104395.2 Macrobrachium nipponense | reverse complement strand
GGCTCCTAAATTGCAACAGAACTCTTCTTTCATTCACAAAATGAAGAATTGACTTATTTACCTATTTCATCCTTTTTATGAATAAGTAAATATTTGTATATTTATCTTTTAAATTTATATTTTAAGCTTTTTGGTTCATGTATGTTCATCAAAGGGACAACAGTTGTATTTAGGGCCTTTTATTTATATTATTCTTTGTTCATCAGATATTTTTTTATATAGTTAAGAAGCATTCCATAAGGATACTGGAAACTGTGACTTTTATATTATATTTGTTTGATGAAATGTTTCCTTAAACAAAATGCTTTTGTTTAATCATTTCAAATATTCTCACGGTAAACCTCATCTGTGCCATTTCGCTAATATTACTTTATTTCATCCCTGTGAATTTTATATAAGTAACCAAATACACCATGAACAATAACATATCTTAAAATCTTGAGGATGTAACAAAAATGTCTACAAACATCAGTTAAGCTGTATCCTTGAGTTGAACCAACTTTTCTGAAACATGTATTATGTTGAAAAAAAAAATATATTGACAACATTCCAATATAAAAATAACAGTCAGTGAACACTTTTTCTGAAGTTCATACAACAAAATTGCAAACGGAGAGCTAGCATATGTCAATAGATATTGACCCTTCTTTTCTCTCTGCAGGAAAGGGAGATAAATTTGTAGTTTTGCAGGAATTTATTAAGCTTCCGTCGGGAGATGGATGCTTGAAGGTAGATTCTTCTGGTCATAATAGAACGTGTAGTACGGTTTAACCAAATCCTAATATCAAATCAACTATAATCTCCAACATGCTAAATTCCTTTCGTCTGAAATATTCTCTTGACATGATGCGTCAGAGGTTACTCATTTCCTAATAACATCCAGTGTGGTGGAGATTAAACTGATGGGCGAACAACTGGAATAAACGAATTATGAAGGGAATTATAATACGTAACATAATTACTCCGATGCCGATGATCCCATTCATTAGGCCACAATGAAAGGTAGAGAAAACAAGCGCAGGAAAATATTTTGTATTCGTCACTTGATTCAACTTTGACCCTGCATTTTTTTTTGTCTTGGAGAAAAATATATAATCACTGAATAACAAGGGAATACTTTTAGTGTTGTATACATTATAAAGACCGAAAATGATTTTGAAAAATGAACACTGGGCTTATGAAATAACTATAAAGATCTGAGGATATTGTATGCTTTTGCTTATTTTGCTAATATGTCTAAAATTATTATTATTCAGAAGATGAACTTTATTCGTATGGAACAAGTCATCTAAGGGGGTCATTGTCTTACAATTTCAAGCCTCGAAAGAACGCAGTCTTGTAACCCTTTTCTCATATATAACAAAGTAGCGTTTCCTGGTTGTCTCTATCTGATTGACTTTCGTTGAGATACTGACCCTGAAGGGAATATTAGAATTCATTTAGATTTGGATAATGAAACAGCTTCCTCATTTCTTACATGTTCATAATTTCTCGAGATCCATCTTTAAGGATGTATCGGGATTATAGATTTGAAGTCTTGATTTCAAAAGGAATGTTTTAAAAGATATTATTTCTGGTGTGGTCTGAAAAGTGAGGACTCTATACATAAGTGCTATATGAGAATTTATTTTAAAAACATCGGTTTAATTTTCTCTGAAAATAAATCCAAATGAATTGCTCTGTCGCTCCTGGAAAATAGTGGGTGGCTGGATATGAGCTTCGTGATCGAGTGGATATGTAAAGCATCCGACATTCTGAGGTTTCGTCAAGTTTTTTTTTATTTATCAGTTACTGCTGAGTTCTTTCAATAAAATAAATTTTTTGTATGTTTCTATAATTTTAATTAGCTTTGAGTCTAACCTGACTCAGGCTGGATTTTTTCATAAAACAACTTTCATTCATTTTAGTGTACCTCCGTTAATATTCTTGGGGGATATTTGTCCAGTGAGTGTTTATGGGTCCACACACGTATTCGATGGAGTTGGCCCATTGACACAAAACCTTTTAATCAAAGTTTCGTCACTCAAAAGCTTTTTTTACCCAATGACTAACGCCAGACGTGTCAGCTTTCGTCACGGGTATGTTTTTTATGACTTTTTTATTTAATTTACGGCTACCATCAGTCATTTTGGGCAAATAACCCAAATCGAATCGTGGCAGCCAAATGTACCTTTGCGCACGCGCATTCTCTCACGCACGAGCGCTTTATTATCTGTAGATAATAAAGCAATCGTGCGCTTTATTATCTACAGATAATAAAGTAACAGTGTCCACAAAGATCCTTTGTAAATCTCCCTGGAAACATCCCGGCAGAACAGTGACCCTGTTTCCACGGCGAATGTCAACTCCCCAGCAAAGTTCTGAGTTCATCTTAATCCGATATTTGCAACGCACTTCCCACTCACGATCACACATGCTGGTTTCTTGTCGCCTGCAAACATTATTGCAACGGCCTTTGAATCACCGCGAACAGTATTTCGCTGATTGCTTCGTCATTTATTCAGTTCAAAGGCCTTGTTTTTCATTTTTGTCTCGGCGCAGACTTCAAATTTTCTCTTTTTAAATGAAAGGACTTAATGAGCCAAGAATATCTGCAGTCGTGCGAAAATTTAAACATTAGAATGCGCAATAAGAGGGGATTAGAATGTAATATTTAAAGGAAGTGACTGAATATGTAAGAGAAATACTATATTGGCTGCCCCTGTCTTTATGTATTTATTTATTTTTTTAAATATTAAAATAAAAAAAACTTACATATCCCAAGTTTAATGGTATTAATCCAAATACAATAGCACTCACGCTTTTGATAGAAGGATAAATTCAGGAGAGCTAGCCATTCCCTAAGAGAAAAATGCCAGGTAGAATTTCTCCAGGGTTATCGACCAGTTCTTCTTCAGTCGTGGTTGAGGAAAGGGGAACCTTTCTTCACTTTGGACTCTTAGTCTTCTGACAAAAAGGAACTCATCCTCCATCCACACTTTCTGACCCCAGGATTCGGGTCCTTCATTAGAGCCAGCTCAGATATCGACAGCCTGTTGCGTCTATCTCACACACACACTTACACATTGTATAAATATAAATGAATAAATAAATATATAGTATGTATATATATATATATATATATATATATATATATATATATATATATATATATATATATATATACACATATAATTAATGGCGGATTCCTGAGTGTATAAAGCTGTAAAACGTTACTCGCATATCTTGCTATCTATACATACAATATGTTTGTATTAATGAACCTGGTATAAATTGCACATTCCTCCTGCTGGTTTGTATTGCAATATTCATTCATTTCAGAGGAAAGTTTCATTAAGCTTTTCGTTATACCATTGCGATACTGATATTTGGTTTCATTGCTTAGGGGGAGGAGAAGAGTTTGTAATGGGAAATGCTTCGTAATTATCCGTATTAGCATAACAATGTTATACCGTTGATCTTAATCACATAACATTGAATGCAAAATTGCACTGATTCATTTCCCTTGTTCTTAGTTGTAAGTCTTATTGAAAAATTAAGGTTTCTGTGTAATGATTAATAAATTTTCTGAATTTCTAGAGAACTTTAGCGAATATAATTTTTTATGTAGCAGATGCCTTTGTTTCTCTAATATCACTAAGGGTTTTTCATCGCATTATTTCTGTAAGTTGCATATATATATATATATATAATATATATATATATATATATATATATATGAATATCTATCTATCTATCTATCTATCTATCTATCTATCTATATCTATATATATATATATATATATATATATATATATATATATATATATATATATATATAATGTGTGTGTGTGTTTGGTCATGTGTATATATGTTTGTGGAAGACTGTAAATGAATATAATAATAAGAGTGTGGCCCGTAAAAAGTAAAAAATTAAAGTGAAAGAGAAAGCTTTTGGAAAAGTCGGATTCTTTGATTTACTTAGTTTGCAGATGACAAAAGGGTGGTTGTGCTAGGTGATTTAACTGCATAAGTAGGTGACAGAGAAAGAGATGACGCGGAATTTTATGAGAAAATTTGTTTGGAGAGAAAATTCATTTTTATATTTGGTAAAAATAAAACAATGAAGGAAAAGTAGATAGGAGAGGTGGATATAATGGTAAGGAGAGGAGTGGTTGGATATACATTTAGATAATTTTTTTGCTGAAGTGAATGTAAAGATAATTGGGAATGTGTGCAAATCTAGCTATAAATGTAATTAAGTCAAGTGAGTGTGATTAGGGAGTGAGAAAAACAAAATTTGATTATGCATTAGGGTGATTACCATGTTGTGGAAGTGGATTAGGATTTCGTGAAACTTCATAAAGTCATGTGGATGGATAGGGTAGTCAAGATTGAAATGGGAGAGACAAAAGGATGCAATTTGTAAGTAAAAACAGGGTGAAGGTGAGCAAAATCTTGCGAAAGGATAAGGTGTTGTTCTACAGGAAGCGAATGTAGACAAACACTCATGGAAATTGGATCTGAGAACAACAGTGAAACTGAGGAAATGGTGTCTGAGGTGGAGGGTGGAAGCGAAGTAGAGCTGAGTTTCGTAAGAGTGGAAAAGAAGCGTAAATTTTGAAGGTTTGTAAGAGTAATTGTTTGGCATTGAGGAGAGCAATAACAGATTAAAATATGTAAAGACACCAGTGGTTGATGGGATTACAACTGAGCTGTTGCAATATGGTCGTGACAGATTTGAGAATGAGTTGCGGGCCACTGCTCACGAGGCATAAATATAATTATCTAGATGAGGGACAGGTTCCAGAGAATTGGATGAAGAGAATGAGTGCTCAGTTATACAACGGTGAAGATGATAGAGGCAACTGTAAAAAGGAATCATGAGTATGCAAGAACTTATTAGAAATTTAATTATCTTTAAATTGAACGAAAAGAAAATTGTGGTTGTGCTAAAACTAATAACTTAGGAAGCCTATTAGGTATTGTACACTCTCTTCCACTTTCACGGCCAATTCAGAAGCAGTAAAATATAGAAATATAATAATGCCATAAAAGAACGGTAAATTCCAATAGTGATAGAGAAAATTAAAACTTATTGTAAATATCATGTACATTCAACACGAGAGAGAGAGAGAGAGAGAGAGAGAGAAGAGAGAGAGAGATGAGAGAGAGAGAGAGAGAGAGAAAACACAGTTATGGCAATAAAGTCCCTTTCCTCTCGAAGAACATAAACACTTACAACATTACTACAAATATCAACAGTGACAGTGGGCAGGAAAAACAATAAATGAAAAACAAATATTGAAGTTTCTTCGAAATAAACAAAGTTCTAACATGAAATGCTTCTAAAAAGAAAAATAGGTAACACACTTGGTGTGTATTTTGTCTCAGTATTTTATTCATTATGACCCTTTGTCTTTGCGATATAATAAGTTTACCTTTTTCCATCAGGTGGATTTGTAATGTTTTATATTAATAGAGGCATAATTGCAATATGATTTTTCTAAGTTGAATAAATGACGGATAGACTAATAACTAAATGACTGAATAACACGATAAGCTCTGTCTTACAAAGTTAAAGGAATTGTGACGACGAAATACGGCATAAGGCCTTATTCTGTAAAGGGAGTGAAAGATAATCACGGTGAAACCTATTTGTTGTTTGACTACCCGCAACTCTTTCTCACTAAATCTAAAAGGAATCTCAGGGTGCTATCATTTCTCAAGTATGTTACCCATACCGCCCTTGTGACCAGAAAGAACAAAACTTCAAGAAAGTGTAATATTTTTATGACATCATATTTAAAGACTAGCTTCTGATACGATAATATCTTATATATTAGGTGGTCAATCCCTTTTTCGAGAAATAATTCGTTGGGGTAGATCTTTGGTTAATATAATTTTTGTCCAATTCATTAAGTAACGAATGAAACCTCCTGTGATATCCCCTGCCGTTGATTGTAAGTCATCATAAACACCGAGATATACTTGACGTCTTACGTATTTATTTATTTATTTATTTATCTATCTAGTTATCGAAATACTGATATGTGTAATCCTCAATGACTTTTAATTTTTGCCAGATGATTTCGACTTGTTGGGCGATATTAGCCTTTTTCAAATATTTTTTGTGAAGCCTAAATTTATACATCCGTTACCAAATTGGACAGGGTTGAAGCGATGTTTCATTTCTTCTTGCGTTTTTCGCAAATGGGAATGTCATTCGATGGTCTTGGACACCGAATCGATGAACAAGAGACAATTTGTCCTTCCGGAAGAAGAGCGACAGTTGAAAGCAACCAATGGATTGCAAAGCTTTCATGAAGATATCCTAGATTAGCCTCTTAAGTGGGGACTGATTTATTTAGCCCAGAAAAATGTTCCTGAAAATGGGAGATATCTGTACGAACGGGATGAATCAGATTGTTACAAAGACACGAGCAAAGCCTTACTCTGTAAACTACAGAGAAATTCAACGCTGTGTACTTTGGCCAAAAGTGAATGAGACATTAATTCGAGGCCATCATAGAAACAAGGTCACCATCCCGTCTTCAGAGAAACAGCAGACTATTGCGAATGTCAAATGTATCGTCACCAATTTTAGTCATAACTCTTTCATGCTAGAGATAGTTGAATCATAAACACAGGTTGGTGACTTGTCGCATACACATCGCAGATAGATTTATCTTCACAAAAGAAAGCTTGCTTGTTTTTTTTTTTTGTCGTTAATCATATTGCCGGCAACGAAGGCGATATTTTTTTCTTTCGCTGAATTACTGACTTTTTTTTCCCTATTTTATTTTTTAATATTTCTTAAGATGTTTTGTTGTTTCAGTTCTCATTCTGTGAACGGTAAAAGTTATTGTCATAACAGAGAGCTATAGTACTTTAGTCATCAAGCTTTGAGTAATAAAAAAAAAAAAACATAATAAGTTTATTGAAGTGTCTTGTTAAATTGTTCATGACGTTGTTATCAGCTCTGTCCTTCACGTGTCCATCGAGAAGTCTATTTTCAGTTAAGTAATGCACTGAAAGGTGGGTATAATATTCATGAACTCCACTGAGAACACTAAACTGCATTTTTAGATAAGATGGTAATAAGGTTTTTTTAATTTCCTTACAGTAGATAGAACAAAAATGAAAAAAAAAATATAGTAATTTTGAATAAAGAGAGAGAGAGAGAGAGAGAGAGAGAGAGAGAGAGTGTTGATAGTCTGAGCTACGCAATGGGAATACTGGCGAAGAAGCTCAGTCCAGGATGTGCGTGTGTAAATCTGGGAGGTGGAAGTGCGGGCTTCCATTGCAGGTCCTATTAGAATTCAGTCTCGATATTGTGCTTGTGATATAACACCGCAATTTCCCTGGCGATTACAGTTTAAATAACGTGATCTGTTTGAGAGAGAGAGAGAGAGAGAGAGAGAGAGAGAGAGAGAGAGAGAGAGAGAGAGAGTCTGTAGTCAATTTACCGATGGCGTGTTGATACTCAGGAGTTACACATGACATATTGCCCTTTGCTCACTCCAGTGTTGCCCATTCGTCTTGATTATTCTGGATAGCGTCTTCACCTGAATAGAGGAGCCCAGTCATCTGACCCAGTGTATATATATATACTATATCAGCCAAGAGATGGATAAGCGGTATCCAGTATCCAAATTCTTCCTAAGCAGAAAATTTCACCCATTTTTCACATCTTCGACGTTTTCTCTGTTCTCACTCTGTTAAGGATATTCTTTTCTCTTGTTATTAGACTCACGTATCTTGTTGCCACTAAATACTAGCTTACGTTAAGACTAGTTTTCATAGCATATTTATTTCTACTGCGTTTTTTTTTTTTTTTTTTTTTTTTTTTTTTTTTTTTTTTTTTTTTTTTTTTTTTTTTTTTTTTTTTTGTCATCCGACAGATTTTTTGTGTGCGCGTGAATTTAAAGTATTTGTTATTGTATTCTCAAGTATTCCGTCATTATGTTTCGCTTTATGATAAACTTTAATTTTCGGTCTGCAATCACTTTAACCTCGTTTCTTCGTCTCTACTTTATTTTCTGTGTTGATGCAACCAGTTTTCTCTTTCCTCGTCCCTTGTGTTTCATTATATATGGCCAGATTCAAAAGTTTTTCCCTTAATTTTTTTAGGAGCAAGATAATTGAAATGTTCTTTTGCAGGATGGTTGTGTCCAGGGGTCACGCGTGCCTCTGTCTTTTTCTTACTTCCTTGCTACATTTCATTTTTAATTCAATTTTCATATTTTTTTCTTGCAATATGCTGATACATTTTCCACTGCTCATTTCATCTTGTGAAATATTGGCCTGTGTGTTTCCTATATTACTGCTTCCAGCCTTTCCTTTTTGCTATTTGGCGAAATACCGTAATGTATAATATTTTATATTTCATTACCTTTTTCGTTAATTTCCTAACTGATGCACAATCGTTTATCCTCATATAAACGGTTTCTCTCAAAAGCAGTTTATCCTGATGAGAGCTTATTCCGTCTGCATACTTTCCAAGTGGGAGGGATTTGATTAGTAAAATGGTGGCGAGGATAGATTGACTGACGTAGCTTTCAATCACATACAAGATCTGTCCTGTGATTCAGTCAGCATCTTGCCATTGGTCTTGATCTATTTCCCCTGCCTTGGGTACCAGACGACAGAACGGTACTAGTGCCGAGCCATCAGACCAAACTTTCATATATCACTCAACGTCAAGCCTTTTCTGTGTCAGTCTTCTGAAGGTCCTCTTTCAGTCAAAAGGCTTGTTTATGACTAGGTTCCCCCGAAGTTAAAATAGCGTTATTATTATTATTATTATTATTATTATTAATGAATTTTTTTCTCTATCACAGTCCTCTAATTCGACTGGGTGGTATTTATAGTATGGGGTTCCGGGTCGTATCCTGCCTCCTTAGGAGTCCATCACTTTCCTTACTTTGTGCGCTGTTTCTAGGATCACACTCTTCTGCATGAGTCCTGGAGCTACTTCAGCGTCTAGTTTTTCCAGATTCCTTTTCAGGGATTTTGGGATCGTGCTAGTGTCCTATGATTATGGGTACAATTTCCACTGGCATATCCCATATCCTTCTTATTTCTACCTTCATTCATTCCTCTATTCCTGCGCTGTATATGATTGACTGGCACTGCCCATGCCCTGGGTTTATGGCTTTTTTTATTCATATTTTCGGCCGTTAGAGTTTTGACTTGAGTCTCTGCATATATTATTTCCTGATCGTGCCCTCAATCTCTCGGATGTTTTTATATCCCCTAATTCCATTATTTTCCCAGGTATTTGTATCCCGTCTCATCTATGTGTTTGATGTTGTTCCCATCTGGTAGCTTTATCCCTTCAGTCCTTGTTACTTTGCCCTTTTGTATGTTGACTAAAGCACATTTTTCTATTCCAAACTCCATCCTGATGTCTCCAGATACAATCCTTACAGTCTGGATTACGGTATATATTTCCTTGATGCTCTTACCATACAGCTTGATGTCGTCCATGAACATCAGATGGTTTATTCTGTGGCCTCTTTTCTTGAGTTGGTACCCAGCATCCATCTTCTGCAGTACTTTTGTCATGGGAATCATGGCTACTACGAAGAGTAGTGGGGACAGTGAGTCGCCCTGGAAGATCCCTCTCCTGATATTATTATTATTATTATTATTCCTATTATTATTAGTAGCGAAGCTGTAATTAGTCGGAAAAGCAAAATGCCACAGCTCTAAGAGTGCCAAAATGGAAAACAGAGCTAGTACAGAAGAGTAACTGAGACGTCAACGCTTTTTTTTGCAAAAGAAATAATAGAGAAAAACAAAATAAAGTGAAAATGATAAGATAAATAACAAAGTGAACTAAATAAAATAAATAACAAGTGAACTACGGAGTGAGACTCATGTCGGTCTCTTCAACAAAATATTTACGCTAAATTTGTACTTGTGAAGTTGTGAAGAGAATCAATTAGCAATTAGGAACTTGGTGAGAGAGCTGGTAATTTCTCTCTCTCTCTCTCTCTCTCTCTCTCTCTCTCTCTCTCTCTCTGCACCCCTTAGCGTCAAGGGTTAAATTGAAATGTTCAGCCAATGGCTTTTATGACCGTTGAGGGCGCCATGAAAACTCATCTAAATAGAGGCGGAGAGGAGGAAGACCCGGGAAGGAACATTCAGAAATCCCGGTCTGTTTTTTTAGCGCTCCCCGGTCGATGAGAAGCGTCGTTAACATCCAAAGTAAACTAAACTGGAAAATTAAAGATTAAAAGTTTTTACACTCTCGCGCATTTACCCCATCGGAGAAGTTAGAGGACCTGATGATTCTGGCCCATTGAGTGTTTGGGTGGTTTTACCGAAATTCCTCTGGAAAGAATTTATGTTATTAGTCAGGATAAGTGAACTCATTCACTGATCAGCCTTTTTTGGCAGCTGGGATCTCTTGCGCTTGGGGGTAATGATGGCGATTTCAGCAACCAATTTATGATTACGGAACTGAAGTGACGATGAAACGCTTTGTTCCAGCGCTGCAATTTTTTGAAACTGTAATAATATTATGCTAATGACCCCATAGGAGGGTATTGCTTTTAGTGTACCTTACTCTGTGCACCGAAGGTATTAATTAAGCTGCCTCTTTGCAGAGTTCCTTTCGGGCTCCCAGATGTAGTCTTTTTCATTCCTTTCACTGTACCTCCATTCTTATTCTTTTTCTTCCATATTACTTTCTACCTTCTCTTAACAATGGTGTTGCAGTACACTCCCTGAACACCTGAATTAGCTCTGGTTAGTTCAGGTGTTCAGGTAAGTATTACAATATTAGTTTTATTATGAAAAACTCATTCCATAGTGCAAACTGCGGAGTCTTCCTCTTGTTACACCTTTTAAACCTTTCTACTCAATTCCCATTTTAGTGCTGAATGACCTCAGAGGTGCCTGAGCTTAGCATTTGGCCAAAATATATTCCATTTCTTCCCATTATCAGTTGGTAATGAATGTTATGCATTCGTTAGATGGACCTAATTTGTTTCTTGTTTCATTGCCTTGTCAAAGACGGGTAATGATAACTGTAACAACAAAACATATCGGAGTAATTATGGAAAAAGACTTCGTAATCAAACGCTCAGAGCTCTTTACGACTGACAGGTATTTGAGAGAAATGGGTCAATTCAGGTCGCATCCTGTCCCAGGGATATAGATTATTAATCCTCTTCCAGATCGGGTTCCATGAAAGTCTTATTTACTGATCCAGGCTCCATGACTCCTGGAACATGTTCGTGTTATTGCTCGTCTTCATGACACCAGACTCGAACAATTCAGTCTCAATTAGGAATATGAAGCAATCTGATCTGCTTCCACTTTAATCAACAGGTTGGTTGATGCAGATTTGATCATCAAGAAAATAATTATAAATATTGTTATTTAGGTTCTGTTAAAGCTCGACCCATCTTGCAACGTTTGCAATGACACACTGCAATTATCCCCAGGCGGTGCACTGTAGACATTACTTCAGGTTCTCTGCAGCATCCCTTCGACCCCTCGCTGCACCCCTTTTTATTCCTTTTGCTGTACCTCCGTTCATATTCTCTTTCTTCCATCTTACTTTCTACCCTCTCCTAACAACTGCTTCATTGAGGTTTCCCTCCTGTTACTCCTTTCAAACCGTTTAACTCTCAACTTCCCTTTCAACGCCGAATGACCTTACTGGTCCCAGCGCTTAGCCTTTGGCCCAAATATTATATTCTGTTCGAGGCCATTACGGTATAAAATCTCGTAGGGAGAAGTGTGGTCAGTGCCCATCACTTGGTGTCTTGCTGCTTAACCTTCTCTAACTATTCTTTTAGCGCAAACTGTGGAGGGTTTCTCTCAGGTCCAGCTTTCTATCCTTGTACTTGATTTCCTTTTATCTTTTGGACCTTTTCATCTTTTGTACAACCACTCCTGTGGCTCCCTCTTTGCACCGCCTCATGAGCCGAAAATGTCCAAATTTCATAAATCAGTCTGTCTTTTGTTTGCGTTTCTAAACTGGATTAAAATAATGTGACAATAATAAATAGGGTTAAGATTAAATTCTAATTATCAACTCTACTCAGCTATCTTTGGATCCCTCAGTTTCTGCCCGTGAATATGAAAAGTAGCATTCCCTCATTCACAATTTATCCCCGATTCTTTATTCCTGCCAAGACCAACATGATTTGCTGAAGAGCAGCACCAATATGCGGTCAATGAGCTTCGCTGTCCAACTTCTTATTTCCAGAGGACCTTTATTCCTCTCACCGTTGGACTGTGGAACGGTGTCCCTGAAGATGTTGCGTAACTGAAACCACAAAAATTCAAGCAAAGATGCAATGCTTACTTTATTAAGCTAAAGAAGCCTCCTTCTATTTTATAATTTACTCAGTTTTGTATGTATCTTTATTAATTTGTATTTTCTTTTGCAGTAACTGGTTCCTCTCTTTATGTATTTCATATTACCCTTTATTACTTCTTTCAGATGAATTCTTTGGAAGCTTGAATTCAAGTCAGTGGCCCACCCCTGTGGGTTGTTC
>NC_087220.1:25326758-25371301 GCF_015104395.2 Macrobrachium nipponense | reverse complement strand
AGAATGACTTCAAAGTGGAAATAAGGTTTGTTAATCAGCAGGAGACCGAATTACATCGCTCGCTAATTTTTCTCATAATGAATCTCTACATGCGCTTGCGTCTGCATTTTACCAAATCACGAGCAAAAAAAAAAAATATTATTATTATTTTATTATTATTCAGAAGATGAATCCTGTTCATATAGAACAACCCCACAGGGGCCACTGACTTGAATTCAAGCTTCCAAAGAATTCATCTGAAAGAAGTAATAAAGGGTAATATGAAATACATAAAGAAGAGACCAGTTACTGCAAAAGACAATACAAATTAATAAAGATACATACAAAACTGTAAAGGTAAATTAACAAAATAGAAGGAGGCTTCTTTAGCTTAATAAAGTAAGCATTGCATCTTTGCTTGAATTTTTGTGGTTTCAGTTACGCAACATCTTCAGGGACACCGTTCCAGAGTCCAACGGTTAGGGGAATAAAGGTCCTCTGGAAATAAGAAGTTGGACAGCGAGGCTCATTGACCGCATATTGGTGCTGCTCTTCAGCAAATCATGTTGCTCTCGGTAGGAATAAAGAATCGGGGATAAATTGTGAATGAGGGAATGCTACTTTTCATATTCACGGGCAGAAACTGAGGGATCCAAAGATAGCTGAGTAGAGTTGATAATTAGAATTTAATCTTAACCCTATTTATTATTTCTCATTATTTTAATCCAGTTTAGAAACGAAACAAAAGACAGACTGATTTATGAAATTTGGACATTTTCGGCTCATGAGGCGGTGCAAAGAGGGAGCAGGAGTGGTTGTACAAAAAGATGAAAAGGTCCAAAAGATAAAAGGAAATCAAGTACAAGGATAGAAAGCTGGACCTGAGAGAAACCTCCACAGTTGCGCTAAGAATAGTTAGAGAGGTTAAGCAGCAAGACACTAAGTGATGGGCACTGACCACACTTCTCCCCTACGAGATTTTATACCGTAATGGCCTCGAACAGAATATAATATTTGGGCCAAAGGCCAAGCGCTGGGACCAGTAAGGTCATTCGGCGTTGAAAGGGAAGTTGAGAGTTAAACGGTTTGAAAGGAGTAACAGGAGGGAAACCTCAATGAAGCAGTTGTTAGGAGAGGGTAGAAAGTAAGATGGAAGAAAGAGAATATGAACGGAGGTACAGCAAAAGGAATAAAAAGGGGTGCAGCGAGGGGTCGAAGGGATGCTGCAGAGAACCTGAAGTAATGTCTACAGTGCACCGCCTGGGGATAATTGCAGTGTGTCATTGCAAACGTTGCCAAGATGGGTCGAGCTTTAACAGAACCTAAATAACAATATTATAATTATTTTCTTGATGATCAAATCTGCATCACCAACCTGTTGATTAAAGTGGAAGCAGATCAGATTGCTTCATATTTCCTAATTGAAGACTGAATTGTTCGAGTCTGGAGTCATGAAGACGAGCAATAACACGAACATGTTCCAGGAGTCATGGAGCCTGGATCAGTAAATAAGACTTTCATGGAACCCGATCTGGAAGAGGATTAATAATCTATATCCCTGGGACTGGATGCGACCTGAATTGACCCATTTCTCTCAAATACCTGTCAGTCGTAAAGAGCTCTAAGCATTTGATTACGAAGTCTTTTTCCATAATTACTCCCGATATGTTTTGTTGTTACAGTTATCATTACCCGTCTTTGACAAGGCAATGAAACAAGAAACAAATTAGGTCCATCTAACGAATGCATAACATTCATTACCAACTGTATAATGGGAAGAAATGGAATATATTTTGGCCAAATGCTAAGCTCAGGCACCTCTGAGGTCATTCAGCACTAAAATGGGAATTGAGTGGAAAGGTTTAAAAGGTGTAACAAGTAGGAAGACTCCGCAGTTGCACTATGGAATGAAGTTTTCATAATAAAACTAATATTGTAATACTTACCTGCAACACCTGAACTGACAAGAAGCTAATTCAGGTGTTCAGGGAGTGTACTGCAACACCATTGTTAAGAGAAGGTAGAAAGTAATATGGAAAGAAAAAAGAATAAGAATGGAGGTACAGTGAAAGGAATGAAAAAGACTACATCTGGGAGCCCGAAAGGAACTCTGCAAAGAGGCAGCTTAATTAATACCTTCGGTGCACAGAGTAAGGTACACTAAAAGCAATACCCTCCTATGGGGTCATTAGCATAATATTATTACAGTTTCAAAAATTGCAGCGCTGGAACAAAGCGTTTCATTCGTCACTTCAGTTCCGTAATCATAAATTGGTTGCTGAAATCGCCATCACTTCCCCCAAGCGCAAGAGATCCCAGCTGCCAAAAAAGGCTGATCAGTGAATGAGTTCACTTATCCTGACTAATAACATAAATTCTTTCCAGAGGAATTTCGGTAAAACCACCCAAACACTCAATGGGCCAGAATCATCAGGTCCTCTAACTTCTCCGATGGGGTAAATGCGCGAGAGTGTAAAAACTTTTAATCTTTAATTTTCCAGTTTAGTTTATTTTGGATGTTAACGACGCTTCTCATCGACCGGGGAGCGCTAAAAAGCAGACCGGGATTTCTGAATGTTCCTTCCCGGGTCTTCCTCCTCTCCGCCTCTATTTAGATGAGTTTTCATGGCGCCCTCAACGGTCATAAAAGCCATTGGCTGAACATTTCAATTTAACCCTTGACGCTAAGGGGTGCAGAGAGAGAGAGAGAGAGAGAGAGAGAGAGAGAGAGAGAGAGAGAGACGAGAGAGAGAGAGAGAGAGAGAGAGAGAGAGAGGAGAGAGAAAAATTACCAGCTCTCTCACCCAAGTTCCTAATTGCTAATTGATTCTCTTCACAAACTTCACAAGTACAAATTTAGCGTAAATATTTTGTTGAAGAGGGACGACATGAGTCTCACTCCGTAGTTCACTTGTTATTTATTTTATTTAGTTCACTTTGTTTTTATCTTATCATTTTCACTTTATTTTGTTTTTCTCTATTATTTCTTTTGCAAAAAAAAGCGTTGACGTCTCAGTTACTCTTCTGTACTAGCTCTGTTTTCCATTTTGGCACTCTTAGAACTGTGGCATTTTGCTTTTCCGACTAATTGCAGCTTCGCTACTAATAATAATAGGAATAATAATAATAATAATAATATCAGGAGAGGGATCTTCCAGGGCGACTCACTGTCCCCACTACTCTTCGTAGTAGCCATGATTCCATGACCAAAAGTGCTGCAGAAGATGGATGCTGGGTACCAACTCAAGAAAAGAGGCCACAGAATAAACCATCTGATGTTCATGGACGACATCAAGCTGTATGGTAAGAGCATATATATGTATGGATTGTATCTGGAGACATCAGGATGGAGTTTGGAATAGAAAAATGTGCTTTAGTCAACATACAAAAGGGCAAAGTAACAAGGACTGAAGGGATAAAGCTACCAGATGGGAACAACATCAAACACATAGATGAGACGGGATACAAATACCTGGGAATAATGGAAGGAGAGGATATAAAACATCCAGAGATGAAGGGCACGATCAGGAAAGAATATATGCAGAGACTCAAGTCAAAACTCTACGCCGAAAATATGATAAAAGCCATAAACACATGGGCAGTGCCAGTAATCAGATACAGCGCAGGAATAGAGGAATGAATGAAGGTAGAAATAAGAAGGATATGGGATATGCCAGTGGAAATTGTACCCATAATCATAGGAACACTAGGCACGATCCCAAAATCCCTGAAAAGGAATCTGGAAAAACTAGACGCTGAAGTAGCTCCAGGACTCATGCAGAAGAGTGTGATCCTAGAAACAGCGCACAAAGTAAGGAAAGTGGATGGACTCCTAAGGAGGCAGGAGACGACCCGGAACCCCATACTATATAAATACGAGGTGTGGCCACCCTAGAGGTGCGAATTAGAGGACTGTGATAGAGAAAAAAATTCATATAATAATAATAACAAAAATAATAATAATAATAATAATAATAATAATAATAATAATAATAATAATAATAATAATAATAACGCTATTTTAACTTCGGGGGAACCTAGTCATAAACAAGCCTTTTGACTGAAAGAGGACCTTCAGAAGACTGACACAGAAAAGGCTTGACGTTGAGTGATATATGAAAGTTTGGTCTGATGGCTCGGCACTAGTACCGTTCTGTCGTCTGGTACCCAAGGCAGGGAAATAGATCAAGAACAATGGCAAGGATGCTGACTGAATCACAGGACAGATCTCCTTGTATGAGATTTTAAAGCTACGTCAGCCATTCTATCCTCGCTACCATTTTAATAATCAAATCCCTCCCACTTGGAAAGTATGCAGACGGAATAAGCTCTCATCAGGATAAACTGCTTTTGAGAGAAACCGTTTATATGAGGATAAACGATTGTGCATCAGTTAGGAAATTAACGAAAAAGGTAATGAAATATAAAATATTATACATTACGGTATTTCGCCAAATAGCAAAAAGGAAAGGCTGGAAGCAGTAATATAGGAAACACACAGGCCAATATTTCACAAGATGAAATGAGCAGTGGAAAATGTATCAGCATATTTACAAGAAAAAAAAATATGAAAAAATGAATTAAAAATGAAATGTATCAAGGAAGTAAGAAAAAGACAGAGGGACGCGTGACCCCTGGACACAACCATCCTGCAAAAGAACATTTCAATTATCCTGCTCCCAAAAAATTTAAGGGAAAAACTTTTGAGTTTCATAAAAGTGAAAAAGAAAAAGGATTGTTAGGAAAACATGGGATTCAAGGAAAAACTCAGAAATTTTGCATAAAAAAAATGAAAGAAGAAAATCACTGGCAAAAGTAATAAAGATGGAAATCTGCAACGATGACAAAATGGAGAGAAAAGGGGAGATAATTAATTTTATTCCAACCAACAATAATTAAATCAATGTCACAAATGAAGAATCTTGTCATATATAATGAAACAAAAGGGACGAGGAAAGAGAAAACTGGTTGCAGCAACACAGAAAATAAAGTAGAGACGAAGAAACGAGGTTAAAGTGATTACAGACCGAAAATTAAAGTTTATCATAAAGCGAAACATAATGACGGAGGAATACTTGAGAATACAATAACAAATACTTTAAATTCACGCGCACACAAAAAACGTCGATGACAAAAAAAAAAAAACGCAGTAGAAATAATATGCTATGAAAACTAGTCTTAACGTAAGCTAGTATTTAGTGGCAAACAAGATACGTGAGTCTAACTAACAAGAGAAAAGAATATCCTTAACAGAGTGAGAACAGAGAAAACGTCGAAGATGTGAAAAATGGGTGAAATTTTCTGCTTAGGAAGAATTTGGATACTGGATACTGCTCATGCCAATCGCTTTGCTGGATATAGTATATATATATACACTGGGTCAGATGACTGGGCTCCTCTATTCAGGTGAAGACGCTATCTAGAATAATCAAGACGAATGGGCAACACTGGAGCGAGCAAAGGGCAATATGTCATGCGTAACTCCTGAGTTTCAACATGCCATCGGTAAATTGACTACAGACTCTCTCTCTTCTCTCTCTCTCTCTCTCTCTCTCCTCTCTCTCTCTCTCTCTCTCTCTCAAACAGATCACGTTATTTAAACTGTAATCGCCAGGGAAATTGCGGTGTTATATCACAAGCACAATATCGAGACTGAATTCTAATAGGACCTGAAATGGAAGCCCGTACTTCCACCTCCCAAATTTACACGCACATCGTGGACTGAGCTTCTTCGCCAGTATTCACATAGCGTAGCTCCAGACTATCAACACTCTCTCTCTCTCTCTCTCTTCTCTCTCTCTCTCTCTCTTTCTCTCTCTCTCTCTGCCTCTTTATTCAATGTGTATGCGACAAGTCACCAACCTGTGTTTATGATTCAACTATATCTAGCATGAAAGAGTTATGACAAAAATTGGTGACGATACATGTGACATCCGCGGTATCCTGTTGTTTCTCTGTAGACAGGGCCGTGACCTTGGTTCTATGATGGCCTCGAACAAATGTGTCATTCACTTTTGGCCAAAGTACACAGCGTTGAATTTCTCGTCGTATGGCTTTTTGTTAATGTGTCTTTGTAACAATCTGATTCATCCCGTTCGTACAGATATCTCCCATTTTGAGGAATATTTTTCTGGGCTAAATAAACCAGTCGCCACTTTAGAGGCTAATCTAGTATATCTTCATGAAATCTTTGCAATCCATTGGTTGCTTTCAACTGTCGCTCATCTTCCAGAAGGACAAATTGTCACTTTTCAATCAATTCAGTGTAAACACCATCGAGTGACTTTCCCAATTGTAGAAAAAGTGAGAAGAAATGAAACATCGCTTTAACCCTGTCCAATTTGGCAACGGATTTATAGATTAAGGCTTCACAAAAAAATTATATGAAAAAGACGAATATCACCCAGCAAGTAGAAATTCATCAGGCAAAAATTAAAAGTCATTGAGGATTATACGTTTTAATACTTATATAACTAGATAAATAAATAAAGGCATAAGACATCGTGTATATCTCGGTGTTTGTAATGACTTGCAATCAAAGGCAGGAAAACCACAGGGGGTTTCATTAGTTAATTAATAAACTGGACAAAAATTATATTCACCAAAGAAGATGTACCCCAACGAGTTATTTCTCGAAAAGAAAAGAATTAATAAAATCCATAATATAAAATATATATTATTGTATTAGAAACTAGTCCTTAAATATGATGTAATAAAAATGTTACACTTGAGAAATGACAGCACCCTGAGATTCCTTTTGGATTGAGTGAGAAAGTGTTGCAGTAGTCAAACACAAAGGGTTTTGCGTGCATCACAATTCCTTCAGCTTTGTAAGGCAAAGCTTATCTTGTTATTCCGTTAAAATACTTAGAAAAAATCATATTACAATTATGCCACTATTAATATAAACATTACAAATCCACCTGATGGAAAAAGGTAAACTTATTAAAACGCAAAGACAAAGGGTCATAATGAATAAAATATTGAGACAAAATACACACCACGTCTCTCTGTCACATATGTTTCTTTTTAGAATATTTAATTTTAGAACTTAATTTGTTTTGGAGCAATTTCAATATTTGTTTTTCATTTCTTGTTTTTCCTGCCAACTGTCATTGTTGATATTTATAGTAGTGTAGTAACTGTTTGTGTTCTTTTGAGAGGAAAGGGACTTTATTGCCATAACTGTGTGTATGACACTCTCTCTCTCTCTCTCTCTCTCTCTCTCTCTCTCTCTCTCTCTCTCTCTCGTGTTGAATGTACATGATATTTACAAATGAAGTTTTATTTTCTCTTATCAATATTGGAATTTAAAGTTATTAGTTTTAGCACAACCACCATTTTCTCTTCGTTCAATTTAAAGATAATTAAATTTCTAATAAGCTCTTGCGTAATCATGATTCCTTTTCACAGTTGCCTCTATCATCTTCACCTTTGTATAACTGAGCACTCATTCTCTTCATCCAATCCTCTGGAACCTGTCCTTCATCTAGATATATATCCCTCGCAATTAGTGGCCGGCAGCTCACTCTCAAACTGTCACGACCACACTGCAGCAGCTCATTTGCAATTCCATCAGACATTGATGTCTTCCCATATTTCAACCTGTTATTGCTCTCCTCACATGCCAAGCAGTTACTCCCACAAACCTTCAGGATTTACTCTCCTTTTCCACTCTTACGCTTCCCTTTTCCACCTCAGACACCATCTCCTCAATTTCACTGTTGTTCTCAGATCCAATTTCCATGAGTGTTTGTCTACATTCGCTTCCTGTAGAAAAACACCTTATCCTATCGCAAGATTTTGCTTACCTTCACCCTGTTTTTACTTATCTCTCCAATCTTAATCTTGACTACCCTATCCATCCAGATGACTTTATGAAGTTTCACGAAATGTCCATTCCATGGTAATCTCCTTAACCCATAATCAGATTTTGTTTTTCTCACTCCCTTATCACACTCACTTGACATAATTACATTTACAGCTAGAATTGCAAACCTTTTTCCCAACAAACTTTACTTTCACTTCAGCATAAGAATTATAAGCTAAATACATATACAGCCAAACCTTTTATTACCATTATATCCACCTCTACAATCTACTTTTCCTTCATTGTTTTATTTTTACCAAATATAGAGGTGAATTTTCATTTTTGGAACCCTGTCATTGCAACAATCAATTATCTCTCCAAACAAATTTTGACAAATTCTGAGTCATCTCTTGCAATTAAATCATCTAGCACAACCACCCTTTGGTCATTTGCAAACAAAGCAAAACAAGGAATCCAACTCTTCTAAGAGAGCCTCTTTCACTTTAATTTTTTACTTTTCATGGGCCACACACACCCACCAATGCAACTTTCTGTCTCTTCACACTCTTCGTATTATTGATCTAACACGTTCGTAATATTTCATTTAAAGAGTCTTACACAAACGTACATACACATGACCACACACACACGCACACACACACACACATATATATAATATATATATATATATATATATATATATATATATATATATATATATATATATATATATATATATATATATATTATATGTCATGTCACATTACCGTGATTATATACATACATCGAGCTAAAAGTGTCCTTTAATATCTAACTCGCTTTACCTCGGAATTAATATATTTTCATATGTTAACCGAAGGGAATTTTTAGTCGATAATAAATTCCCCTTCGGTTAACATATGTGAAACTGTATTAATTCCGAGGTAGACATATATAAATATATATATATATATATATATATATAATATATATATATATATATATATATATATATATATATATATATATATATATAATTTCCTGCGGGGAGATGAACATTCTCGCTCAAAAAAATACATTCTGAAGCTGATGAACACTGTATGACATTCAGAATGAATGCTATTAAGTCATAGATTTGTAGATGGACATAACTATTACAACTTACAGTATATAAAGCGATGAAAACCCCTTAGAGAAAAAAAGGCATCTGCTACATAAAAAATGATATTCGCTAAAGTTCCCTAGAAATTCAGAAAATTTATCAATCATTACACAGAAACGTTAATGCTTTTAAATACGACTTACAAAAAAGAATAAGCGAAAAGAATCAGTGCAATTTTGCATTCAATGTTATACGATTAAGATTAACCGTATAACATTGCTATGTTAATACAGATGAATACGAAAAGCTCAATGAAACTTTTCTCTGAAATGAATGAATATTGCTATACAAGCCAACAGGAGGAATGTGCAATTTATATAATGTTCATTAATACAAACTAAGTAAATGTGTATTTTATATTGTATATATAAATAGCAATATAAGCGAGTAATGTTTACAGCTTTATACTCTCAGGAATCCAGCATTAACTTTATATAAAAAATATATCGATGGTATTATTTATTTATATTTATACAATGTGTAAGAGTGTGTGTGAGATAGACCCAACAGGCTGTCAATATTTGAGCTGACTCTAAATGAAGGACCCAAATCCTGGAGTTAGAAAGAGTTGATGGAGGATGAGTTCCTTTTTGCCCAAAGACTCAGAGTCCAAAGTGAAGGACTGAAGAAGAACTGATCGATAACACTGGAGAAATTCTACCTGGCATTTTCTCTGAGGGAATGCCAAACCCTCCTGAATTTATCCTTCTATCATAATTGTGATTGCTATTGTATTTGTATGAATACCATTAAACTTGGGATATATATGTTTTTTTATTTCAATATTTGTAAAATAATTAAATAAATAAATAGTACATACAGAGAGGGGCAGCCAATATAAAATTTCTCTTACACATTCAGTCATTTCATTTAAATATTACATTCTAATCCCATCTTGATTGCGAATCCCAACGTTTAAATATTCACACGACCACAGATATTCTTGGTTCATTAAGTCATTTCATTTAAAAAGAAATGTTGAAGTCTGCGCCGAGACAAAAATGAAAAACAAGGCCTTTGAACTGAATAAATGACGAAGCAATCAGCGAAAAACTGTTCGCGGTGATGCAAAAGCCGTTGCAATAATGTTTGCAGGCGACAAAAACCAGCTTGTATGATCGTGAGTGGGAAGTGCGTTGCAAATATCGGATTAGAATTATCTCAGAACTTTGCTGGGGAGTTGACATTCGCAGTGGAAACAGGGTCTCGGTTCTGCCGGGATGTTTCCAGAGAGATTTACAAAGGATCTTTGTGGACATTGTTACTCTACAAGCGAAGGAAAAAAGTCTGCTCCCTGAGTCCCACGAGTCTAATCAGAAACAGATAATAAAGCGCTCGTGCGTGAGAGAATGCGCGTGCGCAAAGGTACATTTGGCTCTTGTGAATCGATTTGGGTTGGTTGTCCAAAACGACTTATGGTAGTCTTAAATTAAATTAAAAGGTCATAAAAACATACCCGTTACGAAAGCTGACACGTCTGGGGTTAGTCATTGGGTAGACAAAGATTTTGAGAGATGAAACTCTGATGAAAAGGTTTTGTGTCATTGTGTATGGACCCATAAACACTCACTGGACAAATACCTCCCCAAGAATATTAACGGAGGTACAGTAAAATGAATGAAAGTTGTTTTATGAAAAAATCCGTCCTAAGATTAGACTCAAAGCTAATTAATATTATAGAAACATAAAGAATTTTATTAAATTGAAAGAACTCAGCAGTAACTGATAAATAAGAAAAAACTTGACGAAACCTCAGTGTCGGATGCTTTACATATTATGCATTCGATCACGAAGTTCATATCCAGCCACCTACTATTTTCCAGGAGCGACAGAGCATTTTCTTTTGGCTTAATTTTCAAATAAAATTATAACCGATGTTTTGGAAAATAAATTCTCATATATAATTTATGTATAGAGTCCTGATTTTTTTAGACCACACCAAATATAATATCTTTTAAAATATTCCTTTTGAAATCAAACTTCAAATCTGTTAAATATTAGAAAAAGGTTACAAGACTGCGTTCTTTCGTGGCTTGAATTCTAAGACAATGGCCCCTTAGGTGGCTTGTTCCATATGAATAAAATTCATCTTCTGAATAATAATAATTTTGGACATATTAACAAAATAAGCTAAAGCATGCAATTTCCTCGTATCTTTATACTTATTTCATAAGCCCAGTGTTAATTTTTCAAAATCATTTTCGGTCTTTATAATGTATACAACACTATAAGCATTCCTTGTTATTCAGTGTTTATATATTTTTCTCCAAGACAAAAAATAAGGCAGGGTCAAAGTTGAATCAAATGACGAATACATAATATTTTCCTGCGCTTGTTTTCTCTACCTTTCATTGTGGCCTATTGAATGGGATCATCGGCATCGGAGTAATTATGTTACGGATTATAATTCCCTTCATAATTCGTTTATTCCAGTTGTTCGCCCATCAGTTTAATCTCCACCACACTGGATGTTATCAGGAAATGAGTAACCTCTGACGCAACATGTCAAGAGAATATTTCAGATTAAAGGAACTTAGTATGTTGTAGATTATAGTAAATTTGATATTAGGATTTGGTTAAAACTTACGCGTTTTATTATGACGATACAAATCCACCTTCAAGCATCCATCTCTCGACGGAAGCTCAATAAATTCTTTCGAAATTCCTGCAATGTGCAGAGGCAAATTGAATACTCTGAAGGAACTCAAAACTACAAATTTATCTCCCTTTCCTGTATAGAGAAATGACGGGTCTGTATCTATTGACAGATGCCAACTTTCCGTTTGCAATTTTGTTGTATGAACTTCAGTGAACAGTCTACACCGACTGGCATTTTTATATAGGAATGTTGTCAAAAAAAATTTTTTCAACATGATAGTTATTTCACAAAAGTTAGTCGCATTTAAGGAAACAGCTTAAATGAAATTTATAGACATGTTGTTATATCCTCAAGATTTTAAAATGAGTAACCAAATACACCATGAAAAATAACATACCTGAAAACTCACAGGGATGAAATAAAGTAATATTAGCAAAATGGCACAGATGATATTTACCTTGAGAATATTTGAAATGATGAAACAAAAGCATTTTGTTTAAGGAAATACAAATATATTATATTTGTATTTCACAATACAAACATAATATAAAAGCCATAAATTCCAGTATCCGTATGGAATGCTTCTTAACTAAGTAAAATAATCAAAGGAATAAGAGTAATATAATTAACTGTTGTCCCTTTGATGAACATACACGAACCAAAAGGTATAAAAGGTAAATAAAGAAATATTTACTTATTTATAAAAGTGAATGAAATATGATAATCTGAATCTTAATTTTGTGAAAGAGAGAAGAGTTCTGTTGCAATTTAAGAGCCTTAACAGACCATCTTTAAGGGGCATCGTCTTTTACATCGGTTAATATAACTGACATTTAAAAGAGTTTGTAATTGGGAATGCCATTGAATAAACTCGTCCCCTCGTCGGCAAACATCAAAAGGAACAAGTCTTTGAGCGTTGGTGTGTTGAAAGAAGCAGCAGTTTATACCAAAAAGCGGTTTTTTGAAGGAAAGGAAAACCGCTTCCAGGGTCTGCTAAGGGTATTTCTTTCCAGGTGGCGGAGAGGCCTTTAATCTCCAGTCTGCAGCTGGAAGAGCAAAAGTCCTTCCATTGGAAAAATAGAATTTTCTTTGAAAAGGACGTTTTTTGATCCGGACGTTTCAGATACTTGGCAGTTTTATCCCTAAGCGAAGACCAAGTAAAAAAGTAAATGCATGGATGTTATCTTTTCACAGTATTAATGAGATGAAAAAACAAGCTTTGTATATATTATACTCATTAAATTGTTCAAACCATATAATTATTGGAAATTTTCCTAGTTTTCCACAAATCGTAAGTAAAACAAAAAAAGTCAGCCACATCGGCTATCTGTACACTATTCCTCAAACCTATCTCCATAATTATATCAGCTGTCCTACAATATTAATAATTTATTACACTGAAGCCACAGTAATATTGAGGACTGAATCACAAAGCATCGCCTCTGGATAAGGAGCTGATTCCGATATTTTTCGGAGCTCATTTGCATCGATTCGGAGCCAAATTCATCAGTTGCAGATATTGGAAAGCTGTCTCCGCTCTTTGCACAGATGCTCTGGGCAGATCACATGACAAATATCTTTCTGGTTATTCCTTTCAGCAAGTTGGCAAATGTCGCGGATTTTGTCTGCATCTTCTGCGGAAGGAACTGTCGTGAGGGAGAACTTGAAAGGTACCTGGTATATACAGTTGAGGACTTTTTTTGTGCATCGACTGCTTTTGCATTTTACATACATACATACATACTACATACATACATACATACTACATACACACACACATATATATATATATATATATATATATATATATATATATATATATATATATATATATATATATGTAAATTAAGTAGAAGAAATTATAGGATTATCTGGGTCAGACTGATGGTTGAAAATTGCACTGTTAAAATCTTTAGTGCATATGCACCCCAGATAGGATGCTCAGATGAAGAGAAAGATCGCTTCTGGTCGGACTTAGAGGAGGAAATGAAAAAGGACCATCAGATGAAAGATGCCTAGTCGGCGGAGATCTGAATGGGCACGTAGGCCAGAATACATGGTGGGTATGGCTATGATGAAAGATATGCAGATGGTGAGAGAATTGTTGATTTTGCTGTGTCCAAGGATATGGTACTGGTGAACACTTTTTCACCAAGCGGCAAGAACATCTAGTTACGTACAAAAGCGGCGGAAGGTCCAGCCAGATAGATTGCTTTATGTATAAGAGGAAAGATTTACGCGAGGTAAACGATTGTAAGGTCATAACAGGAGACCATGTGAGTGTACAACATCGTTGGTAGTGATGGACTTGGTTATGGAAATTGAACAAATAAGGGAGAAAAAAATGCAGGGGCCATAAAGGATTAAATTGTTGAAGCTGAAAGAGATTGAACTTTGTAGGCAGTTTAAAGAAAATAGTTTTAGAGGAACTAACACGTGAAATTGAAGATGCTGATGAATGGTGGAACAGAACGATGGAAATAATACTGAGGGTTGCTAGAGAAATATTGGGTGAGAGTAGTGGCAAGATGTCCGAAAATGAAGAAGTGAAGGATGCAACAAAGCAAAAGAGAGAAGCAAAAAAAAGGTGGGATGGGACCCAAATGGAAGAGGACCGGATAGCCCAGAAGGAAGCAAATAAATTAGCAAAGAAAACTGTAGCAATTGCTAAGGATAGAGCATATGATCAGCTTTACAAAGAGTTAGATAACAAGGAAGGGCAAGGAAAGATCTTTAAACTAGCACAAATGAGAAATAAGAGTACCAAGGAAATAACACACATAAGACAGATTAAGGATAAGGATGGAAATATACTGAGAAATGAGAGAGACATAATAAAGAGATGGGAAGAATATTTTGAGGCCTTATTGAATGAAGGAAATGAAAGATTTCTGATAGGAGATGGACACACAAATTGTGGACCAGTCACAGAAATAACAAAAGCTGAGGTTAGAGTGGCACTGGGAAAGTTGAAAAATAGTAAAGTGGTGGGACCGGATGGCATACCTGCAGAAGCCTGGATGGCTCTTGATGAGGCAGGAATTGACATATTGTGGCAGTTAATGAAAAAGATTATGAAAAGTGAGATGATAGCCGAAAAATGGAGAGAAAGTATATTAATCCCAATATTCAAAGAGAAAGGGGACATTCAATGTTGTGAAAATTACCGAGGAATAGAACTTATGTCACATACACTGAAGGTATTTGAAAGAATTATGGATGAAAGATCACGGCAACAAGTTTTCATCTGTAGACAGCAACTAGGATTCATGAAGGGGCTCAGTACTGTGGATGGTATTTTCGCTCTGAGACAAATCATGGAAAAGGTCTTGCATATGGCCTTTAGAGACCTTGAGAAGGCATATGACAGAGTACCACATCAGGAAATATGGAGATGTCTCAGGGAGAGAGAGGAGTGATGTAGAAGTATGTCAGAATGATCAGGGAGATGTATAGAAATGTAAAGACCAGCGTCAGATCTACAGCTGGAAGAACAAAATTTCCAAGTTAGAGTCGGGCTACATTAGGGATCCACTCTGAGACCAAAAAGTGTTTTTGGTTTTTCAGCCGGTGTAGTCTGTTCAGTTCTTTCTCAAACTTGCGGAAAACTGGCTTGACTCTGGAAGTTAGTGAAGAACGTGGAAAGGCGGTTGAATTCCATAATGGGCTGACAATGACTGGTAAAAATGTTCTGTAACAACAGAATTCTATCTAATAAAAGGAGCCCATAAAAACACCAAAATGTAGAGAGAAAAGTACTATATTTCAGAGACTGCTGTCTCTCTCTTCAGGTATATGAATGAGAAAAGTTTACAGAAAAGGTGGTATTTATACCAAGAGATCCATCCACAAGTAAGCCAATTTAGGTCACCCCTGCTGCTAATCTTCCTTTAATCTTCTTAAGCGTTGGTTGAATGAAAACTTCGTCGACGACATCTGAGATCCACCCGTCCTGGCATGGGATCTCATAGACCCCAGAGTCTTTGGGAGATGTCTTTTGTTGGACGTTAATCAGGGATTTGGCTAAGGTATTTGGGTAGGTAAATGCAAAAGGGAAGCAGGTAATGAAACATCTCAAAAGGCGGGGTGGATCTCAGATGTCATCGACGAAGTTTTCATTCAACCAACGCTTAAGAAGATTAAAGGAAGATTAGCAGCGGGGGTGACCTAAATTGGCTTACTTGTGGACGGATCTCTTGGTATAAATACCACCTTTTCTGTAAACTTTTCTCATTCATATACCTGAAGAGAGAGACAGCAGTCTCTGAAATATAGTACTTTTCTCTCTACATTTGGTGTTTTTATGGGCTCCTTTTATCAGATGGAATTCTGTTGTAACAGAACATTTTTTACCAGTCATTGTCAGCCCATTATGGAATTCAACCGCCTTTCCACGATTCTTCACTCACTTCCAGAAGTCAAGCCAGTTTTCCGCAAGTTTGAGAAAGAACTGAACAGACTACACCGGCTGAAAAACCAAAAACACTTTTTGTTTTTGAAGAATGCCTCAAAGAACAAGTACTTACCAAAAATGTACGGATTCGGGAGATGGACTCTACAATCAAACCCCTTCCCTCTATCACACAAGATTTTCCTTGAAGAAAGAATCACCAGTACGAGAAACGACATCTTCGTGCTACGCAGAGTGATATATGGAACTCAGTCTAATCTTCGCCTCCTCACTACAGACCACATATACAGGTATCTGATTCATCTGTGCCGACTTGCTGCCTATAATAGCGTGACTCATTCCAACAGACTTTTACGCAAGTTAAATAGCCTAATAGATAATAGCGCATGGAATAATCTTGAACAACAAGACAAAGTTTTAAACTTATCCAACACCCCCCTTACTGTAAATCAACATTTAGTTTTAAATTTAGGCTTATCCTTTGCCCTTATGCCAGACCGCAAAAACCACCTAGACTTCATAGTGGCTTTTGATAAATTCATATCTGAAAAAAACTACAGCCGTGAAGAGATATGTTTAAAAGGAGTGTTACTAAATGCTTTAACTGACCTTCATAAGAAATATCCTGTTCCCCGCAGATTCATGATAGCCATCCACTCGCTAAAAAAGTTAGATGTTATAATAAGTAGATCCGACAAAGACGGCAAAATTGTAATAATGGACAAAGACCTCTACCTCGACAAATCAAACCAGCTCCTTAGCGACACAAATACTTACGAAAAACTGACGAAAAATCACCTCCAGAACGTTTCCACAGAATTTTTTCGGAAAGTAAGATTAATTGGCCAAGACAAAAAGAGTATTGAACTATTAGAGAAATTTAAAGTAATTAATCCTAAATTACCCTACTTTTATGCCTTCCCAAAAACTCACAAAGAAAATCTTCCTTTCAGACCCATCGTTTCATGCGCTGGAGCTTTCAATTACAAAATTTCTAAATGGTTAGCTGGCCTCCTTTCTCCTTTTTAGGCACTTTTTCTCCCAGTCACATTAAACATTCGGAAGATTTTTGTCACAAATTCAGAGTAGCACATATACCACTTCACAACATAAAACTTTTAAGCCTTGACGTAGACTCCCTATTCACAAAAGTATCAGTACAGGACGTTCTTCAGTTTTTAAGGGAAAAATTATCCCCTTATTCAGATCATTTCCCATTGGCGCTTAACAAAATAATAAAGTTAGTTGAATTATGTGCATCTAATAACGTATTTTCATTCGGGGAATCATTCTACAAGCAAAAATTCGGGAGTAGTATGGGTAGTCCTTTAAGTCCTCTTTTAGCAATCTGTACATGGAATACTTTGAAACTACAGTAATAAAATGCAATAAAACCCAAAAACATGCTGTGGATGAGATACGTGGATGACATCCTAACATTTTGGGATAATAAGCGGGTAATTTTAATTAATTCCTCTAAAAATTAAACGCATTAGTGCCCAGCATCAAATTTAAAGTTGAATGGGAAACAGACAACAAAATTCCTTTTCTTGGGTGTTTTAATAATCAGAGACACGACAGAATACAAATTTACCATATACAGAAAACCACGTTCTCACTTTCATATTCACTACTTTAGCTATCATGACATTACTATCACGATAGGTGTAGCTAGCAACCTATTCTTAAGAGCCTTACGAATTTGTTCCCCAGATTTCCTTGAAAAAGAATTTGAACTAATTCGCAAGCAACTTTCATCTTTAAAGTATCCTGACCAATAATTGAGAAGCAATTAAAAAAACAAACGTAATTTACTACAGACCCCCTAAAGACAAGACCAGAGACACGCCCAACAATAAAAGAAAAATTCCTCACCTGGAGACGATTAAGAGAATAACACCCTTGGGAATCAACCCTTTTTTGCATTTACCCTACCCGCCCAAATACCTTAGCCAAATCCCTATTAACCGTCCAGCAAAAGACATCTCCCAAAGACTCTGGGGTCTATGAGATCCCATGCCAGGACTGTGACCAATCTTACATCGGATTTACAGGTAAATAACTCCCCCAGAGATTAATACAACACAAGCGGTCAGTTAGGTATGGACAACAGAACTCGGCTATTTTCAACCATATAAATGAACATAACCATAGAATAAACTGGAATTTGTCACGTGTGATTTATAGCAGAAACTGCTGGTACAAGACTCAAATGATGGAATCGGCCTTAATAAAAGAGAAGCAGGTAATGAACATCTCAAAAGGCGGGTGGATTTCAGATGTCGTCGACGAAGTTTTCATTCAACCAACGCTTAAGAAGATTAAAGGAAGATTAGCAGCGGGGGTGACCTAAATTGGCTTACTTGTGGACGGATCTCTTGTTATAAATACCACCTTTTCTGTAAACTTTTCTCATTCATATACCTGAAGAGAGAGACAGCAGTCTCTGAATATAGTACTTTTCTCTCTACATTTTGGTGTTTTTATGGGCTCCTTTTATTAGATATTTAGATTATATATATATATATATATATATATATATATATATATATATATATATATATATATATATATATATATATATATATATATATATATATATATATATATATATATCTAATAAAAGGAGCCCATAAAAAACACCAAAATGTAGAGAGAAAAGTACTATAATAAAGGATATATATATATATATATATATATATATATAATATATAGGGAGAGAAAAAGATACGAAGTATATATATTAGATAGATAGATATATATAGACATATAGATATCGAAATAAGTATAGAATATAATAGATTATATCATAGGATGCGCCTAGATAATAGTAGATATACAAAAGATATAGAATATATATAAACATATAGATATATAAGTCTAAATAAGTATATATAATATATATATATATAGAGAATTATATAGATATAGAGATTATATGATATATATTTATATATAATATATATAATATATATATATCTATATATATATATATATATATATAATAAGTATATATATATATCTATATATTATATATATATATATATCTAAATATGATCTAAATAGTATATATATATATGTGTGTATGCATGAATGCGTGTTTGTGTACCCAGGTCAGTTGATTAAAATTAACAATTACCTCAATAGTGGTATGCCACACCACCTGACAAACTTCATTACCACAGGAAGTGCCAATAGCTTCAGATTCTAATAAACAGCGTTCAGAGACAGAGAAACGCCTAATGGAAGGTTGTCATCCCTAAGAGTAAGATACACCCCTTAATTGGCGGCACCGAGACTCTCCTGCTAAGGGCTGATTACAACTCCATCGTGTGGTTGGTTTCTTTACTAAGAACAAGTATCATACTGGTACAATCTAAACACCCATGGCCTAGGAAATACCAGTAGTTCAGGATACAGATACACTGTAACTCCTGGCAGACGAGCACCTAGTCAAGTGTGCTGGACCCCTTGGTATAAAGAAATGCCCCTTGAATGGAAGATTAGGATCCTCTCTTGAGGCCAATGGTTATCACTCTTTTCAATCCTACCGGATTCCGTCAGGATAAATGGTTGAGGCTACGTCTTACAGCCGTAAACTTGTAGTGGTGTTAAAAACCAAAAGGAATAAAAATCTAAGTTACATTTTGAAAGTTCGTGGTTGTGTTACTGAAGTGAAGATAAGCAGAATTTCAAATTCGTTTGAGGACAGAAAGCTTCTTGCGTTAGATGTTATTGAGAAAATAGTGAAATGTGTTCATGAAAGAGTGGCTGTGTCTGGGGTAGGTGGCAGGTGTCTTGAGCTAAGGAAGGGGAAAGCGCTGTAGGGTCTGGAAGGCAGGAATGGTGTTTTTAGGATATGTGGGTTTTGTTGCAAACGTGGGCTGAGAACAGGGTTTGTTATGTTTCCACCTGCTTAACATCTTTCATGGATAGATGGATGTCAGATGTCAAAGAAGGGATAGTAGATGCAAGTAAAAACAAGTATAAAAAGTTATAAAACAAGAAAATGCATCGTTTTGGAAATCTGAGTGTTTGAATTTTGCAGATGAAAAGAAACTGCAGAAACTACTAAATAAGTTTGAAGCTGTTCCAAGATTAGAGAAGGCTGGAAGAAAATAATACCAGAAAGATGGAACAATGCATTTTAATGTGGATCCTGGAAGAATAGATACAGTCGATTCAGTTAGGATTTGAACATAAGTAAGATGAGAGAAGAGGAAAGTCACAGAATACGTGAAGCAAGGCAGGGTGCTGGTTGTTTGCAAGAAGAGATCTTGACTACCAGTGTATATCACTCACCTCACTGTCTCCACAGTGTAAAATCTCTCGTATATATCTGGAAAAGGACGATAACTATGGCAGCAAAATTCCAGGTACGTTTGAAAAAAAAAAAAAAAAAAAAAAGTAAAAAAAAAAAACAAAAAAAAAGTTTCCAACTTCCCAACTTAGAAATATTTATTTTCCCTGACAAAAGCTACGGCTTTTATTTTTGTTAGCGGGTGGGTCTTTTTCATGTTTTTTGAAGAACATAGTTTGTGGAATTCTTTTGTAGCAGCCAGACTGTGTCAACTACAGGAAATGTTATTTTAATAATTCCTTTTTATAAATATTTTAGTATTTTCTTGATATATTATGTCTCAGTCTAAGGATATTTATAATTCAAGATATAAAACAACAGATCTACTTTCATAAAATATGCAAAGTCTTATTGTCCTAAAGTGAAATTCCAGATTGACAAACGTTAAGCTTTCGATTAAACACAAAGATTTTACAAAATAGATTCTAACTTCAAAAGCTGTATTTATGATGGAAGGATAAGAATGACCCAAGTTCTGTCTAATACAAAAAATATATAAAAGAAATTAAATTAATCTCGGATATTGATATAAGAAAGAAAGCCGCCCTCTTTGATTTCCGTCTTTCTTCGCTTCTCTCAAGAGCTGCAGAAGCTAAGAATTTAAAGCATTAGGAGTGAAGTTTCTCTCCTCGTTAAGCTGCCAACTAATTGGTTCCCGTTATTTATATTCTGTCATGCAAGGACCAATTAGCCCGGCCTTCAGAAGAAGAAGAAGAAGAAAATGAAGAAAAAGAAGAAGAAGAGAGAGGGAGACTAACCCTGTCGAAAGAAATGGACATTCCTATTAAAGGTTGGAGTTTCTAATGTTCAGCAAAAAGAGAATCAGTCAGAGAATTCAAAGCTCTGGTCGAAGGGAATAACAGATCACTGAACTGAATTCAAGGCAACTGTTTTCCACTGAATGAATGTCGAAAAAATTGGATAATGTATTTAAACTGATCCGTTGTGCGTGACCAGTATAGATTTCATATGTACCACCAACATTCAGAATGCGTCTGACATCACTACATTAAGTGTAGATGCGTCTGCTTCAATACAGGTAAAGTCGATGCCATTCGACAGGTAGAAATATAAACAACTGACCAGCTCCAATATATAATATATATAATATATATATATATATATATATATATATATATATTATATAGTATATATGCATAAGCTAATTTTTTTTCAACATATAGCCGTTTCCCCACCAAAAATAGCTCTAGAAATAAATAAAAGGTAAGTTAACTATCACGATCATGATTGAACCACCAGATCATGAATTCCAGAGACCATGAAATATTGTTTTTCGTAAACAACTTTTAAACCGACGTGAGGATTTCCATGCTACTTAAGCAATGAGTTTTCCTAACATTGTCTTCAGACCGTTTCGAACAAGTGGTACTTTATGACTTATTTTGTGACGCAGAGCCATCCCCCTTACCTAATCATTTTAATAAAAAAAAAACAGTGTATATCATCATACATATATTATTTTGCTTTTAAAAACTTCGTAGGGCCCAGGATAGGTCAAATGGCAATTAATTCATAGTCAAACAACCATTTGAAAAGGTAAAGTGGAGGAAACGCAATGCCGATGTCACTGATACACGTCACCACTTTTTCGGATGGTTTATGTGGCTAAGTGCAGCTTTAACCTCATTTTCTTGAGTAAAAAAGTTAAAGAAGCACATATGCAAAGCACAAAGCACAGTGCTTCAGTAAATTTGGACGATGTCTGATGTAACGGTTGCCTTAGTGGTATGGAAAAATTCCATAAGTCGGGTCTAAAAAGTTGTTTACGACAAAAACAAAACCGACGTCATGGCCTCTGGCAATGCATAGTAGCTGTTTCTATTTTACAAACCTGTCCAATTTGTAGCACTTTTCGTTGAACCCTTCCACACTGAGCCATTCCCGTCAATCTTGCATGAGCACTTTTCCTTGAAAGCTTATTTTTCAGAACCTTTTACACTCCATCTATCCAGTACTTCAAAGGATTTCCTCTTTTTTTTTTAAATACCAAGCTAACACCCCCCAAATCTTTCATTCTCATATTTTTACACTCGTTAAAATTTTTTTTAAAACACTAATACGACGAATGAAATCAACCATAGCAGCTTCTATCTTTTCTTTTCTTTTAATCCATTTTGTACGCTCCACTTTCTGAAATACTGACGTAATAATTTCTTTACATTTCCATTATATGTATGTATGTATATATATATATATATATATATATATATATATATATATATATATATATATATATATATATATATATATATATATATATAGGTGTGTGTATTTATATACATATATATATATATATATATATATATATATATATATATATATATATATATATATTGAAGTGAATGACTAATGTCTTTCAATGCCACTATACCTGTATGGCTAAAGAACTGCAATGCAAGTTGGCTATAAGGGCACACTGATCGAATGGAGACAGAGAGGGGTAAGAATGTCAAGAGAGTTGTGTTGATTCTTTTGATAAATACTTTTTTATTTAATCATTGATTTATTAGAATATAAGGCTTAAGATGCAATATTTATGTAAACACTCAATACAACTGGCTCCCTCCTCCTGGTCACCTAAGTTAAAAAAACCAAAAATATTATATAAAGACTCACAAGGTTGATACTTTCACAGCATACTTTTTTTTTGTGCGGGGGGTTGGGGGGATTGAAGCAAAAACATTCATTACTGAATACATAATATTATATATTCAAAATATATAATATTATATCCACTCTTCTTATCTCCGCTTTATCCGGCCCCCTTCTCCCCATCTGTACAATTTCAGCAGAACGGGACAGAGGAAAAGGTTGAATTTTCTGCCTCTTGGTTATCTCATAAAAGGTGCTTAGATGGTATGTTCTGCATTTCTTCGTTTACCTTAATTGAGGCAACATTCCATTTTTTCGTTATTAAATAAAATATGGATATGAATAACGTTTTCCAAAAATTTACAATACTAGAGATAATCAAGATCAGTATTAAGAAATAAATCAACTTTCATCCAGTCTCCCTCGAAGAAACACCAACCGTTAAAACTTTTGGAATTTGTTCAGGCAACAGCATAGAGTTTTAAGCAATTTGTTCCGCTTTGTAATCACTCGGTTTACGATTCTGCAATATTTACAAAGCAATCAAAGCTATTCCCAAGCGTTACAACAAAGCAAATTGTCAATATGGGTCCTGAACGTTTGATATTTTGAAATGACTTTATTCCGTTTTCACCTTCGTCCGGGATAATGCTTACGTAGCTAAAATATTTGGACATTCGAATTTCAAAATCTTGACCAAAACAGGTGATGGAAATTCCACCCATTTTGACGTCAAAATATCAAGAGAAAGTCAGCTGAAAGATTGTTTTGGAAACAATAAGGGAAATGAGGGAAAGACTGTGAGGGAATGGGAGAGATATAATGGTGCCTTTGTATGAGGGTAAAGCTGATAGAATAACATAAAGGAATTACAGGGGCATAACATAGTTTAATGTACCAAGAAGGATATTTTGAGGAGAGCAAGACATGTAAAAAAATTATGTTGAAACAACATTGTTTTTTTAGGAAAAAGGTGTGAATCAGTTGTTGGTTTACATGCAATAGTTATGCGAGATATTTGAAATGGAAAAACTGTACTTGGCAAACGCAGAATTAGAGTTTTCTATGCGCAAATGAATAAGTGTAGTCGAATGCGAACAAGAGCAAAAAGGTTAAACCTGTTAAGATAAAAATTTTGTCCAGTGCATGAAAAGCAAGAAGCAAAGGAAAGCCTGACAAAGGTGGAGCAATGTCATATATAGATCGAATTGTTTGAGAGTTTGGTCTCTTGGAAACTATTGAGGAACCTTTGTTTGTTTATTAAAGAGTGTATGTTGGAGTCTTAAGAGGAAGGGAAAGACAAAGACCCAGGAAATGCTGGGCAGATGGTGTGGAAGGGTGTTGGAGGGGAAAGGGATTTCAAACCCCGGAAGAGCAAAAGTGCTGTCAAGACAGAACTGAGGTTAGCGGTGAGTGATTATTGCAACACTACAGGAGAACTTTTGATTTTTATCTATGAAAAGAATAATATGGAAGTGTCCTACAAGCAAGCTTTATGACTGACTTACAAGATAAAGAATGTCATGTCATTGTGACTTACAAAGAAACAGCTTATCGATGAATATTTTTCCTTTTAATTTGACAGCAACGGCCAATGAGATACAGAGCCTAATGCCCATCCCCAGACCAGGCCCAACAGAGGGGGTTACCCACAAAGGAAGTGACAGACTTGCCTCTCCAACCTACAGAGAAAAGTCAGAAACAAGAATAGACCTCCTGAACTTAGTAATGAAAGAATTATCGATTCTCGCGAAAACAGAGAGGGAAGATGACCCGATGGGTGTTGTGAGACCACGTGAAGGTAGGAGGAATTATCCCTGAAGCTAAAGAGATCAATGGCCGAAACAGTACCAGTAAAATAGAGAGACAAAAGCGACCTTGTAGTAGAGAGGAAAAGGTCAAGGTGAAGTGAGGAGATAGAGAGAGAGAGAGAGAGAGAGAGAGAGAGAGAGAGACTGAAGATGCGACTTGAAGATGCGACTTCGACAACCAACTGCTAATCCACAACTGTGAATCTTTAATAACCTCTGTGGCCGACCGCTTCCTGTATATCTTAGAAAGTTGGTCAGAGGCCACTAGATATATATAACACATTGTAACTAATATATTGCCTGCTCTCGTATCTCTGGTCTCTTAGAATAAAGCTCAGATTGCAATTCATTTTGGGGGGATGGGGGTTGACCCGCCGACGGTAAGAACCTGGATTTGTTGGAGAAACTATTTCTTCGTATTCACAATCTTCCCCGAATCTTTCCGGCTAATCATTTGCAGAAGATAAATATTTACTACGCCATTAGAGGAGATCTCAGTGGCTGTTCACCAGGTAATTAGCGCATTACAAATGGACAGGAAGCAATTTTGTAAATCTTTTTTTCCATAAGACTGTAATGTGATTCCGCATACCATATGATCCAGAATTCTCTTGCTTTAACGGAGAGTAAGCAAATAATTATAATATACATATATATATATATATATATATATATCTATATATATATATACTATATATATTATATTACTATTATATAATATATATATATAATTAGTATTATATATAATACATATATATATACATATATATATATCATTCGAGCTACAAATGTCCTTTAATATCTAATTCGCTCTACCTAGGAATTGTATATTTTCATACATGTACCGAAGGGGAATTTTTTTAGTTGATAATAATTTCGTCCCCCAAGGGGATCGAACCACCGTCCAGTGGACGGGAAACGTTACTGTCCGTTTCTGATTTCGTTTCCCGTCCACTGGACGGTGGTTCGATCCCATGGGGGAACGAAATTATTATCAACAAAAAAATTCCCCTTCGGTACATATATGAAAATATATCAATTCCGAGGTAGAGTGAATTAGATATTAAGTGACATTTGTAGCTCGAATGATTTATATGAATCACGGTGATGTGATAAGTATTCATATATATATATATATATATATATATATATATATATATATATATATATATATATATATATATATATATATATATATATATATATATATATATATATTTATATATATATATATATATATATATATATATATATATATATATATATATATATATATATATATATATATATATATATAAAATGTATATATATAATATATATATAACTCCAAAACCAGAGGAGTTGCTTAGAATGAACTGTCACTCTTCATCAAATACACATTAAGAACCATATTTTTAACTGTAAGAAATATGAGATATATTTTTAAGTGAAGGGGAGCAGCTTTATTAATTGTGGATTAACTTTTTAAATTAACCGTATAATAAAAAAAAACCTGGGCACTTTCATACACCAAAGTACAATATATAAGATCTGAAATAAACAAAGAGAAATTTACATAGTGTGTTCATTCTCAGCTCCATATTACCAACATATTCTGATGCAGTTTAGCAACACTTCAATCAATAAAGTCTGATTCCTGCTGTTAGATTAAATTATCACATGGAAATCACCATAATGAATCTTGCCATTACAATAACCTACAACTGTTAATTCCAGTAACTACAATTCTAAAATAATGTTGAAAAGGCATCAGATATTACAGTTTATTTCAAAAACCGGTGATAACTCTCCAGTATTCAGAAGCATTCCTCTTTCATATCACCAACTTCTCCCTAAAAATGAGCACAGCTGAAGCCCCTGGGTGGGATGAACAGAGAAGGCGGAAGGGAGGTCACAGCTAACCAAGCATTCTTGATTTCAGATGGAAAAGTAAACAGGTGGCAACCCACCTGGCGTAACATCAGAAAGTGAAAAACTGAAATCACTGAAATGTTCATTCATTAATGAATGTTAAGTCATCTTGGCAGTTGGATGTGGCTTTTAAAAGGATTAATTACAATTTGGCTTTTTATTTTTCGGGATGTCTAGAATAGTCCGGTGTAGTCTTGTTGGCTAAATGCACTGTCCTTTCTCTCCCTATTAAACTAACCGATTATGTTTATGTTACCATTGGATTCTGATCTTGTGGTCACTCATTGTGAATGACGGATTACTGACAGACTGTCGCATTCTTCAAACCCTGTTTTTATAATGCTTTCTGAATATTGTTAATTTTACCTTGGATCGCGATAAAAATAGTTTTCTACATGAAGGTATTCTGGGGACCCTTTCATATTGAAGTTTAGACAAAATCCTAAAAATCAAATTGTCAGCTAGCCAGGTATACGTCGATTGCCTAGATGAAGGTCTACTTACATGTTTATTTTTTTAATGGTGATTATTTAATCTTGAGTTACACGTAGTTTCTTTTTCCCACTCATGAAATAAAAACTCTAAGAAAACCCGGGTTTATGACATAGATCAATAATCCTTTTAAAGGAATTACATGAACGAATGGAGAGGAAAGATCAATATTTAGAAAAAATAGTCAGTGATACTTTTAAGTTAAAATTGTCCACTTTCATTCGACGATGACAATCAACTTGAAATTACCTGGTATTCAAAAAACAGATGAAAGAAAGAGACGAAATGTATAATTTGGAAATGTGATACCTTCCAGAAAATGGAATACCTTCCAGGAAAATGCAATACCTTCAAACCTCAGACTGGACAACATCGGAACCTGGCGTTGTCGGAGACATAATTTCTTCGCATTGACAAACTTCCCAGAAGTTTCCTAAACAACCAAATGCAAGAAGTCAATATTTACAACGCCATTAGGGGAGATTCCGATGTCTGTTCACCTGGGAAGAGCGCATTGCATATTGACAGGAAGCAGTTTTGTAAATCACTTTTTCCCAAGACAGCGTTGTGACTGCACACCAGATGGCCCAGACTCTCTTATTCCTTTCATATTCGTCCCCTGATTGAGAGCGTTATATCTTTAGATCTCTTGCTTTATGACACAAGAGTAAATATTTATAGGAATCCAAAATCCATTAGATTTATCTAGAATGACATAAGATATTCTTGAAGAAATTTACTGTAAAAAAAACATATTTTTCGCTATAAAAACATAGGTATTGTTAATTAATGGAAAGCAGCTCTATCATGGCTAACTTTTATATATATATATATATATATATATATATATATATATATATATATATATATATATAGATATATATTATATAGATAATAATATATATATCCATATATATATTATATTATTATATATTAATATATATATATAATATATTATATATATTATATATCTATATAAATATATATATATATATATATATATATATATATATATATATATATATAATATATATATAATATATATATTATATATATATATATAACATATATATATATATATATATATCTATATATATATTATATATTAAATATTTTAAAATATACATATATATACTATATATATATTATATATATATATATATATATATATATATATATATATATATATATATATATATATATATATATATTATATAGATATATATACTATATATATAATATATATATATATATATATATTTATAATATATACATTAATTATATATTAATATAATATATATATATATAATATATAATATATATATATATATATATATATATATATATATATATATATTATATATATATATATATATACACATAAAACGTAATCTTCGACGCTTATTCCAAAAGGAGCTTGAACTATCAGAGCAAAATGCATTATAAAAGATATGTATTAATCATAAAGAAATTTAATTGTATTTATTCTCATTATGCGTGTATCTATACGTTTTGACGTAATTTATCAATACAGTCTGATTCTGCTGTTTAATTACTACAGGTTACTACCTTAAATAAGTTTGGTTTTAAAATGACCTACAACTTCAACTTCCAGTGACTAAATTCGCCCGAGGTGATGATTAAAATGTGCCGCAAATGCTAAAGTTTCTTACAACCGATAGGTAAAACAATTCTGAGTAATTTGGTAGATATTCCTTATGTATCTTGCATTTCATTCCACCATTCCTCTCGCGTTCCTTAACATTCTTGAACGGAAATGGAAAAAGTCCTAGGATAGAAAGTAGTCCATAGAAAATTGATGGAGTCCTTGAAACGGCGTATATTATTAAAAAATGTTTTTAGAAATGCTGATGGAAAATATATCAAGTTCCCTCATTGGGAGCTTATCCAGTATGGGTCCTACAAGCAAGGTGAACAAACTGTCAATGGATAATGGCTCGACTGGAGCACTTTACCAACAAGGTTCTTACAGACAAAGTGGAATACAAACTCAATTAGTCCAGATTAGGACACAAACAACAAGCCTCTTTTGAGCAGCGTGGCAAATAAGTCAAGGAATATGGCTCAACTCCCTCTGACTAAGCCACAGCAAATGTGGACATTTAAACGTCTTACAGGCAAGATGACAAAACAGTGGGATATACTTTAAGAACTCCAGACTGGGACACTAAACCAGCCACTGTCCTAGATTGGGAAACTTTTCCAACAAGTGCCCTACAAACAAGTTTACATAACAGTTAGTGGAAACTGACTAAATAGTCCATGGAAATGGACCAATGGGACACTTAACCTACAGACAAAGTAACAACAATCAAGAGTAACTGAAATCGGATCAGTACCCCAGACTCGGACCCAACAATTCTCTTTCAACCAAGACCAAGACAATCAGTGGAAAAAGGGATTAAGTCACCTATGCAGGAATGCAGCCAAAGCTTGGTCTGCTAAGAGAGTAGCAAAACAGTACATAGAAAGTACACTTAGCCAATCAGTGGCCTGCAGACAGTATGACAAAATATTGTAATATGGCTGCTGTTTCCAGCCATTAACAACCGAAGTATTCCGTGGGCAGTCACGTATCCCAATGAGAAAGTAAATTTAGTAATTTCCAACATTAATTGGTTTTGCTCCTTTCTGCATCTTACTTTGAAAGATATTCATAAATGGCAAATTTTCCTTCATGGTAAGAAGTTTTATGTTATGTCCCTCTTTATTTTTTTATTTTTATTTTTGTGTAGTTCATAAAAAAAATCAGAAATCTACAGTTCAGCTGACCAGTTAAAGAGACTGTGTTATGAGGTGATAGTTGAATATAACTTCAAATATCTCCTTGATAGTATATGCAAATTTTCTGAGAAGGTGTGGGTTTATGAACGCCATTAATTATGGTAAAGAGGGGATAGGTACTCCATATTGCTTAACTACTGAAGTGTCTTGTTCGTATAGGGGACAAAGGGGATGGGGCAGTGGACAAAATGTGATACAACGCCAGAGTATACTTGTTAGGCCTTGAAGAGGTCAACTCCATTTGTGAATTTTAAGTCTCAAATGATGGTTATAACCTCGCACCAGTTAAACATTCAAGATAATTATAGATATGCAACACATGAGAGTGATACGACAAGTGTGTATTATTTGAACGAAGCATTAGTTTTCCAAATTGGATTTTTTATTTCACTGAAATCAGTTCTGAGCAGAATGCAAGAAGAAATATGGTTATCGTTAAACTTTTGAATAATTTTATTTCAGTTCCTTAAAAAATTCAGGAAAAATGCAGGATCTGAAACATAAGACCTCTAATAGAGAGATCTTCAAAATTGTATTTATTTATATCCTTGTAGGAATGTCACGTCATCATGAATCACCAAAGTGACTTTTCCCGAAAGGCAAGTAAGTAAGTCAGTAAGTGAATAAATCAGTCTCCTCCTCTACCTTCTTGGAAACGAGCTTAAAAAGGCCGAGTGCATCGTGGATCTTCCTTTGCGAAGAAAACGGGGCAAATGAAATAATATCCCCCAAGATTCTATGCTGTCAGAGAATATTTGAAGACTCTGTCGTCCTTATTCTATTGCAGAGGCTTTCAGGGCATCTGGAAGCTCTGGAGTGGAAGTTACTTCGCTTTTGGGCCAATTTTATTCTCTTTTCCACATAATCAAGACGGCGAGGGTTTTAGCTAGCAATTTTCTTGCAATATTCTGACTTTAGATTATTCTTATCTGCGCACCATTGAATAATTTTAGCATCTGACTTTTTTCATATAATAAAAAGATTGGAAACTCAAATTGAAATTATAATTATACATACATACATACACAATTAATATATATATATATATATATATATATATATATATATATATATATATATATATGTATGTGTGTGTGTGTGTTATATGTGTGTGTGTGCGTCTGTATGTGTAATTAATATATATGGATTGTTATTTTATACTCGCCGGACGTTTTCCAAAATCACAAATATCAAGCCAAATATGCCTTAGTTAATATCCAGTTCACTATACCATGAAATAAAGATATAAAGTGAGAAGACCTTAGTAGGCAGATGTAAAAATCGTAGGCAGTGTGAGGGCAAATGGCAGAGGAAGGAAAACAAGAAGACTGAGGAATAATCTCTTTGGATGGTTGTGCCAGAGAATCAGATGGTCTTGTTGAAATGTAAAAGGAGTCCAAGAGTACATGAGAATGGAACAAGTCTTCTGAGAAGGTCCTTGATGAGAGGCTAGATTGTTGGAAGTATGTGGTTTCCAAAGAAGAATTTTTATATGTGTAGTTATTTATAAGTATAGTTATTTAAAAGTATAGTTATTTTATAAGTATAGTTTGCTAGATGGAATAAAAAGTTGATGGCTGTAATGGTGGATAGAGTGGCCTGAGGTGTAACTGATCGTAATTTGCCTAGACAGGTATATCTTGGGAAGGATAAAGATGTTGCTGCAGATATGATTTGGAAAGGAAAGGATAAAAATGTGTCTGTATCAACAATGGAAAAAAAAGTGAACGGGATGAAAAGGAGATGACAAGAGTATGTACAGAGAAAATGGATGAAAAATTCGATACAGTCAAGATATGCTGATGCAAGATTGTGACATTCCTGGATGAGGTCACACGGACTGCAGGGAGTGTTTATGGGCACAGAAGGGAAGGGCGAGGGAATAAAAACAGAATATGGGGAGATGAGGGTACGAAACATTTATCGAGGAAAAATATTTATTCGAAGAAGAGGCTAATAAGATGGGAATATCATTCGCAGGCTCACAGGAGGATAGATATAGCAGTCAAGAAGTAAATGAGAATGAAGAGAAGGCATGTAATAAAAACAGATGGGGTTGGGGGGAGATGAAAGAAAACTTAAGGGGGGAATAAAACGTCCTATAGTAGGTAAATAAAAAGAGAAAGAGTAATGAATAAATGTATCCAATCAGTGCATCAGCTGTAAATGGGTTACCAACATCTGCTCAAATCAAGGAAAAGGTGCAGGGCTGGAAAATTCATCCCTGGAGAATTCCTGATAAACCAGAGAGCTCTACCCTTCTGGTGTCATGTTTCTTTGCTGTAAACTATCTTTGAGTCCAAGTATTTTACTATGAGTGTTATTTTCTTGAACGTAATAGAATTTAGTGGGAAAAATAATATGTAGAAACGATCTATGAAAGGATAATCACCATTAAAACGTCACACTTTCTCAACTAAAAAGATTATGTCATGTATTTATATGAGTCGACTGTACTTACTTCAGGAAAGACTACTTTTTTATGTTTGCATATGCAAATTGTTTGACAAAATATCTGAAATGTTGCAGACGCTGATCTTAAGTACAATGAATAAATGAACTGAATATATCTGAGCTTTTCAAAATCAGCTTTGCGTAATGGAACGTTGTGTGCTTTCTTGTTATCCAACAAAGAACATCTTGAATCTTTAACATTTCATTTCTCTAGAAATAAATTACATTCAACATAAATACGAAATGATTCCTGCAGAAACGTTCCTGCCTTTCTGAATAAAGCTCGAAAATTAAAATAATATTTGGTTAATAATTCGTGCAAAATTGATACCTGCTTATATTTATGTAATTTTCGTTTCCCCGGTGAGTAATTCCTTGACAGAAGTATAACGAAGAGGTTATCCCCCATTATTTTATGAAATTAACGACAGTTGAATAAGAGGAGAATTTAAATTGCAATAATAGTACTGAGAAATTTGTCTAAAGAGCACTGGATAAAGTTTGTGACCCAAAACCTATCCTGTTTCATTTAGGATTAATACTGAATTGGTTGCAAGCCAAAGCAAAATTTTTCCATAATCACAGAATTTGCGTTTCTCATCAATTCTCAGTTCCTGCTGTTTTCAGTGAAAGAAAATTATGCTTCACACAATGGAGGGATCCAATGGTTCCGAAAAACAATAATAGGAAAAGCAGTTTTTTAATTAGCATCTTGCGTTACATTATAAATATTAGCAGTTATGTTCCGCTTATTCTCTATCTATTCAGGCAATTATTGCTAAGTTCGCAATTTACATTCATATATTTACATACATAATACACAACTCGGTAATTGTATTATGATTGTAGCACTGATTGCTGTTAGAAAATCTTTAATTAAAAAAAATAGCATGTACCTATTATTAATAGCTACATTTATATCCTAACTTCCGATTTCCTGCCACTTCTTCGATACGCATATTACTACAAGCCTTTGAATCTAGATGAAAAACTGATGAAGAAGCCACTTTCATCTGTGACCGATTCAAATGAGGGACTGAATTCCAGTGATGTTGTTGTTTGTTATTAAGCTGACCTTGTGTCAGCACGGGCTCTTGCTCACAGAGCAGCCCGTAACAAGTGACGAGTCCATCTCCTTATATCGTGATGTTGCGGGCTCTTGAGTGCGGTCAGAGCACCTCTCCGGCAGGTCGGGTTTTCATTGGTTCCTGGGAAGGTGACTCATACGGCGGGCGTTTACGAGTCTTGCAGACCCTCTCAGGTGGGGGGTATCAACGGGAGCCTCTTGATTGGCTTCTACCTGAGTGACGGATACCTTCTTGGGTGGTATTAAGGGGAGGCTTTTGCTCGAGGATAAGCAGCGCTTCTAGGAGACGCAGACGTCGTGGGTCAGGTGTTCTCCCGATGATCTTAATGTCGCCTCTCGTGATGTTCTTCTGGTGTACTGCAAGGGCGTGCTGCCTAATGGCGCCCTCCTGGGCGTGGCAGGAGATCCTTTTTGACAGGTGAATCGTCGTCATGCCGATGTAAATCCCAGGGCATCCTTGGGCGGGGTATACGTATCGGTACACAACTTGAACTGCTTTAGGGGGTCTCCTACGGGCGAGGAGGGGTTGTTCTTGATCAGGAGGTCCTTCGTACGCCAATTCTTGTAGTAAATAATGAGGGACACTCTCTTTCCTTCCTCCATGGGGCGGACGTGTTCCTCTATTATTTTCTTCGGGGCTGCTTCGTCCTCCTTATATTGGTGGTGCATGAAAGCTTTATAGAAAAGTTTGATATCCTCCGGGGGTGGAATGTTCCCTCTCTCTTCCTCCGTCATGTACCACTTGTCAAGGGCGGCTCGTGTTTCTCGGTTTACGAGTTTATTCGAGTACCAATTATTAATTACCATCTGGGATGCTCGGTCGAGTTCGAGGTGTGTGTCCTGCCACGTCGAACAGTGCAATTGGCCCTTCCTGACGATGACCCTGACGGTGGTGGTCTTGAACCGCGCAGGACACTCGCTATCACCATTTAGACAAAGTCCAAGGTTCGTAGCTTTGGTGTAAACTGTAGTCGCCAACTTCTGATTCGTCTTCGTGACAAGGACGTCGAGGAAGGGGAGCCGATCGTTGCTGTTGTACTCGACGGTGAAGTTGAGTGCGCTGTGCTGCAGGAACTGCTGCCGAAGGGCTTCTACCTCATGCTCGCAGTCGGCTTGCACGAAAATGTCATCGATATAGCGTCCGTATGTGCGGGGACATCTATATATCGCAAGAAAACCCTTTTTTCCACTTCACCCATGTAGAAGTTAGCAAAGAGTACTCCCTAAGGGGGACACCCTATCGCTACACCGTCCGGGGGTTTGGAGGTACATCTGTCCTCGTGGTTTGTGAAAAGGGCTATTCTTCGTACAGATATCCAGCAGGGTTTCTTAAAGAGTCTTCTTGGATGATGGGGGAGGGTCTCATATCGGGGACTCCTATGTACCCGCTCCATGATGATCCCTATTCGTCTCGTCGACTGGGACGTTGGTGAATAGGGACTCAACGTCTAAGGACGTCATGGTTCCCGCACCAGAGGAGTCGCAGATCTTCTCCAAAAATTCCACTGATGAGGTGAGGGCAGTTAACCTGGAGGGAATACATGGAGTCAGAATTTTATTAAGGCGTTTGGCCGGAGCGTAAGTTGGGGGGGAGGAGGGTTGGGGGGCGTTTGGCTGATGATCGGGCGTAGGGGGTTGCCTTCCTTGTGGGTCTTCATGTTCCCGTATAGGTAGCCGAGGCTGTAATCACCTTGGATGGGCGGGAGGTGTGTGGCATTCGTAGCGGCATTCACGGCTGTGATGACCCGGTTGGCGTCGCGTTTGATGTCTTCCGTCCGGTTTTTCGTAAGTCTCTCGAACTTGGAGACATCAGACAAGATGGCGTTGAGTTTCTCGAAGTATTCCGCCCGCAGTACGAGTCACCTTCCCAGGAACCAATGAAAACCCGACCTGCCGGAGACAATACAAGGAGATGGACTCGTCACTGGAAAGAGATTACGGGCTGCTCTGTGAGCAAGAGCCCGTGCTGACACAAGGTCAGCTTAATCAAAAACAACAACACTGGAATTCAGTCACTCAGCAGTTATCGCTTGATAATGTCCTGTGGATCAGGAGGGAAACGTTGCGTTGGATCCAACCGAATTTTACCATGCCCTTTGGTGCGTTGCTCGCCAGTCTAAGCAACAACGAGAAAGCCGTCATCAGAAAGATAGAGAAGACTCTTTACAAGATTAATAGTGCTGAAGCGGCAGTTATCTTTAACAAAACATGCCTACGAGAGGGTCTCCTTCCGAATATTATTTTATTATTATTATTATTATTATTATTATTATTATTATTATTATTATTATTATTATTATTATTATTATTATTTTTTGCCATTTGCGTTTCCTTGCTCCTGATGTTTACAGTATCGTTCTCATAATTCTACGGTAAAATTCCTTGGTAAGTTCTTTCTCATTATGCTAATTAAGTAACTATTCCTGCTATTTAACTCCAGACAAATCCTACTTAAGGAAAAATAAGAAACTCCTTCTGGGGAAAACAACCTTAAGTGCTTGAAAAGTGGGCGGTTATCTACACTATTTTCATTAACTTTTACTGACACAATCTCAGATTGATTATCAGTAATAACATGTTTTATGCATCGCGTACGTTTGATTTCCCTCTCTCTCCTCCTCTCTCTCTCTCTCTCTCTCTCTCTCTCTCTCTCTCTCTTAAAGGAAAGAATGATATAAGGATGAAAGTGGTTGCTTTTTAAGGTATTCGGGAATAGACTCATTTAGCACAAGAAGCAAAGCAAGGAAAAGTAACCTATTCTCTGCTAAAGATTTGGTAGATGAAAATAATGTCTAAGGAGGCAAACTTTGGAAGAAACTTTCAAAGAAAGGTTGAACATTAAAGGAATTAGCGAAAACATTAAAGTTTTCTCAAAAATATTAGATCAAAATTTCGTTTCTTGGTATGGTCTTTATTGTTTCGAATGTGTCCGCTTAAAAGAACTTGATAATAGTAGACTCAAATTTTCCTTTGGAGATGTGAAAGTAAAGATGTTCAAGTATTCGCCGAAATGGAAGAAATGCTCAAACTACTACTTTGTGAAGGAAAAATCCGATACCGTAATGTGAGAAGTGAGAGCTTTCCTTTCTCACAGGAGATATATAACCTGCTTCAAATTCTTAGAAAAATGTAAGTGAAGTCTACAATATTTGTTAGTACTGAATAGCAAGGAGCCTTTTTAACAGGTTCTTTACTAAATTTTCAGAAACACTTGATAATCAACAGCAGAAGAAGAGGATCAATTTTCGAAGGAATTTTCTACTGAAGGAGACGAATAGCTTCTTTGATCTTTATGTATTACCCCAGACAAAGTTATGCTTTGATTAGATTTTGTTTGAGTTTACGTCTGTTCTCTGTTCCCTAACAGAGTTTTAACGAAAATGTTAAGAAATTAGCTGTCGTAACCATCAAGACTCCGATTAGATTTTTGGAAGGAATGTATCTTCGGTCTTTGCGAAGGTCAGTTGTCAAATTTGAAACTGAGGACTGATCATGGCTACTAAAACTGAGTCACAACAAAGCTCAAATGAACTTTAGTAATTACTTTTTAAACTTTTTAACCATTTGAGTTCAGTAAATGACAAAACCCCCATTAGGCAACTCGTTAGTCCACCTGGTCATGGTAGGGATCGGATCCCATCCAGTAGAAGCGTTAGATAATTAGAGAAACATTCAATGACGCAGCCTTTCTGCGCATCTCACATTTCCCCATCTAAGATTAGGAAACTTGTGATATATTATATTCATCTGTGATGACCTTTTACTCTCAATTTCAGATATGAGCATCACATTTCCTTTGCACTATAAACATAGAAATTTAAGCCAATTTCTGCATTGGCAGATTGTAATCAAAGTATACATACATACATATATATATATATATATATATATATATATATATATATATATATATATAATATATATATATATATATACTATATATATATATATATATATATATATATATATATATATATATATATATATATAATATAAATGTATATATATATATATATATATATATATATATATATGTATATATATATATATATATATATATATATATATATATATATATATATATATATATATATATATATATATATATAAAGAAGGAAAATCGTTTATAATAGCGAGATAGATCGAGTGATATTGCTGATGTGATATTCAGGTATAAATGTTTGATAACAGGAGAGAGAGAGAGAGAGAGAGAGAGAGAGAGAGAGAGAGAGAGAGCATGCTTGTGCATTTAGGCATCCAGGGACCCTACAGGAAATGTGCTGTTATGTTCCCCCAACCCCACCATACGCTGTGATGACACTCAATATTTGCAGATGCTGAAGTATTTGCTCAGTGACACTGCCCGAGAAAGCAGGAAGCCGATGTTTCCCCTTTCTGTATATCTTCTTGGACTGACACGGCTTTATGGAGTCGATGTCGTTCCAGTCGTCGTTTACGTGACAAGTGATGGGAGGGAGCGTTCGCCTGAATCGAACATCAACTACAAAAGAATAAATTCTGACGATTTTTATTCTTAACAATTTCTACAATAAGAAAAATTGTGCAATAAAACACAAACGCACAATCATATATATATATATATATATATATATATATATATATATATATATATATATATATATATATATATATATATATATATAGTATGAATGGTTGTAACGATCACACAGGATCTGCATTCTTACCATTTTCTCCTCCCCTGGGAGACCACTTAGCGACTCCAGAGGTTCAGCAAGCTGAGGGTAAGGGCAACGACAGGCCAGGCTTGCCTCCAAAAGTACATATTGCAAGGAAGGACTTCACCACACACCCCTTACACGAACTGAAGAGACATCAGTCGAAATACTTTTCATAGGGAGTGCCCATTAAATGAACTTGTTAACAGTAGACTAAAATTTTCCTTTAGAAATGTGAAAGTAAAGATGTTCAAGTCTTCGGGCGATATATATATATATATATATATATATATATATATATATATATATATATATATATATATATATATATATATATATATATATATATATATATATATATATATATATATATATATATATATATTATATTATATATATATATATATATATATATATATATATATATATACATATATATATATATATATATATATATATATCTATATAGATATATATATATATATATATATATATACTTATATATATGTGTGTGTGTCTGTCTGTGTAAATGATATGTGAGCTTTCTCCACGATTCAGCAGATAAGTATTTGATTAGTGGTGGTTAAGCTACAACTGATCTTAGATTTGTGCAACCTGTCTGGGGTATTGCTATGGCAATGCATATCACATCACCCACAGGTACACGTATCATATTTTGTTTTTTCTTTACATTAACATGAATTAAAATGTATAAATTTATTTACAGCAGCGTGTATAAATGATGAAATTTAGAACAAATTATTGTTAGGAATGAAGCCATCACGATGATATTGAGGCAAAGGCCAGTCGGTATCAGGCTGAAGAGGGAAAGACTGAAAGGATTTGGATGGGAATAGAAACCCCAGGAGAGCACTGAAAGCAGTACAAATGGGGAAGAAGACCGCTGGGTAGGCCAAGAACGAGGTGGAGAGAGATAATTGTCAGAGATAATGAAGATGAAATCAAGAACCTAGAGGAAGCGAGGGAAATGGCTCGGTATAGAGAAAGATGGAGAGGAACTGTATAAGCCTTATGCCACTGGCTGGTGGCGGGAAGATAAAAGGGTAAAGGGACATTAAAGTGGTTGTTATAAGGGTTCACAGGTGTGTAGGTTGGTTGTAATGGGTTTATTTGCTGTGTAACCTATTTTACTGTGTCATTCATTTAGTAATTGTTTTTACTTTTTCTATCGGGAACTACTTCTTTCTAAGTTTAACAATCTAAACATGAAAGAATCAACTGCCAGAGCATCCCGCTGGTAAAACAGCTAAGAACAGAAATAGCGAGGAAATAAAAGGTATAAAGTAGTGAAGATACCCAGGATGAAGTATTTAGATAAAGATGATAAATTCTTCACTGGTTTTCAAGGTCATAGGTTTAAAAAAAGAGGTTTGGGTTGAAATAAGGAAGAATTTTTTTCCCCAATTTTCCGTTACAGAAAAACATATCAGCTTTGCCAGACGGACGATATTTTGTTTCTTACGTAATGCTTTCACCCTTTAAATCGGGATTTATAGGGACTGTAACGCTTCTACACCATCTTTATGAGGCCACCCTTTACCGTTGGTGTATAATTTCGTATATTAACAGAAAATTTAGAAAGTCTAACTTTTCGTTGTCATGTGCGATGCTTCATTCAGTGTCTGGTTGCATGTAAACACCCTCACGTGTAGGCATACCTTAGTTCTTTTGAAAAGGTTGTTTACCAGAACGTTCGCTTGTTTGTGCTTGATTATATGAAGAATTACTCATTATCAACGCAAATCTTCCATAAATGCCGAGGTTGTAAAGCTACAGATACTTGCAATAAAGTGGATGAAGGCTTTGTGGAAATTTTCTCATTAAAATCGAGATAATGATCAGCCAGTCTCTTCCATTTTTTGGGAGGAGAGAGAGAGAGAGAGAGAGAGAGAGAGAGAGAGAGAGAGAGAGAGAGAGAGAAAGTCGCGTGTGGTAAGTGGTGGTAGTGGAATTAGTTGTAAACCATTGTCTACCGTGTTATTGTGTAAAAAGCTTATGAGAAGAATGACCAAACATAATGAAGCACAATTCAGTCGAATTGCAATATCTCACGTACATCATTTCCAGCTCCCAATTCGTATTCCACAAACAATGCTGCATCTTATAAACAAAGTGTGTGGAGATCTTGCAAACACAAATCAACCGCTGACAAAGTAAAGAGCCAAATGCAAGATATGGATGAAGCTCTCCATTCACCATTGTGGAAAAAGTTTCGTGTCTATAAAGGCGCATGTGCACTACAAATGAGTGCTGTAGAGCACAACCTTGGGTGTGTGTGTGTGTGTGTGTGTGTGTGCCATTATAAATGAAATATAGGTGGCATTCCTTTTTAATTAAGTAGTCCGGAAAAAGAGAAATCAGGCACAAGGTCATCTCTGATACCCAAAACACGGAAATAGAGAGCAAAGCAACAGATGATGGAACATAAAAAGGCTGGAACTTTTTTAGGCTGGCACCCATTAGTGGCACTCATTGCCACCTAACATCGAGGTTTAAAGGATGCTGAGTCCTTGCAAGAATAGAGACAAAGTCTGTTTGGTAACATTTTAAAGACAAGTCCCCAAAGATGCCCCTGGGATGCTTTGGGAAGGTCTTTGCTGGAGAAGAAAGGTAATCTACAAAAGGGAAAAGAAAATTCTGTTCTTAGGTTTAAGACAGATTAGTTTTTACCTGCTCAGATGCTTTTAATTTTATACAGAATGTGCCCAAAATATATCTTTATTTTTCTTTTAAAAAAGATATGCATAGACACCAAAATATCTCCCATAATTGAGGTGCGTTTGTCTAAAAGTTAGATAAACTTTAATTCGTGTTTTCTTGACATCAATATTTCATGAAGTTAGCTAAGTTCATGATCAGAAGTTTTATTTTCTCTTTTATATGTACTGTTGAAATTTCAAAATCTAAGAACGAAAAACTTTGAGTTTTCAAAATTTTCAAAAAAAAAAAAAAACTTCTGCAAATTCTTTATCATTTATAAAGCATATTATGTATGATTATATAATTTGCTTTATACAAAAAAATTTCCTTTATAAATTGAAATTCAATAAAGTTAAAAGCCTTTAAAACTTAAGAAATATATAGAAATCTTTGTATAAAAAGTATTGGTCCAAATTGCATAAATTTCTTAGTAATATCGAATCTTACCATGCTCAAAACTCTGGAAAATTACAGCCTCATCTTATTACTGTATTTTAAGTACTCATCAATTTGTTTTTAACCTATGACCTTAAATACCTCTCCGGGCATTCGGGCACTATGAGTCAGTAAGAGCATCCATTAGTTATCGATTCTTTAACTTTCAGGACCTTCATCTAAATTATCGTTATAAGAATAAAATCTGTAAACACTTTATTGCTGTTGCAAATGGTGACTTATGTTTCATACAAAAACATAGATTACCCTTACTTATGTAATTCCATTTTCTAAGGATGCGCATTATTATTATTATGCTTACATGGCTGTGATTATTAAAATTTTTATATAAGTTTATTTATAACTGTCATATTAGGCCTTACAACCTGTTTGATAATGTAACTTTTACTTCCTTACTTTTCTGGAATTAGTATATCTTTGGCATGGCATTTTACACCAAGGTTATTGTAGATAATTTACTTTCCTTTATCAATATATATATATATATATATATATATATATATATATATATATATATATATATATATATATATATATATATATATATATATATAGTATATATATATAATAGGTTTCGTGTAATTGCTACACATTTCAAAGGTACAATGAACAAATGAAAAGGATTATTGTACAAAAGAAAACTTTTCATTAGAAAGGGAGGAAAATCACTTAAAAGCAAAGAAGCAAAATACAGTAAAAATACAAAACATCATATTTTAAAACGAGAATTAGACAGACAGCGTTAACAAAAATAACTTACAAACAAAAGATTACTTTCAAGAAATATTTGTACACTATTTCTTAACATTTTCTTCAGTAATAAAACCATCTAACTTTAAAAAACAAAACTAAAAACAATGTTCCTTATGTCCCCATGATAAAATTTTATAAGAGCAGGCTCAAGGATGTTACGTTTTATAAAATCATTACAAGCAATGATCGATCTGCACTTCTTCCAGTCATATAATGATCAAAATTGAGTGGCAGAAGAGCATAGTAGCTACTGTTACTAAATTTTCCTTCTTGATCAGGAACGCTGCTTTCTAATCCTTTTACTGAAGTGTCTGCTGGACTCCTTTGGGCACAGAAAGATTTGGAAGACCCAACCAGATTTGAATGAGGACTATGAGAAAGGTAGTTAAGAGATTTGGTGTAGAATAATCTCAAGAAGTGCATGAGAACCAAATTTAACGGAGGCCCTTTTCATCACCTTTGGGGGTAATGAATAGAATTGATTGCAAGTAACTACAGCAAATGGCTTGCCCAACGTAGAAAGCTGCGAATCATAGAAGATCTTATGACCACGTTACAATAACTTTTACGTTTTTCAAATATGCAACGTCTAGAGGTTTTCTTCATAAATGAGAAACATATTCTCATCAAAAGCTTGCTTTCAAAATTTCTTCATTTTCTAAATATCCGGAATAAGGAATTATATAATCCAGGAGCAGCAAACTTTTTTTTTTTTTTTTTTTTGTCTAATTTAAATTTTTCCTTATTCCATATTTTGAAAAAGATGCAAAATTAAGAAAACGCTGACTTCTGAAATTCCTCTTCCTCCCTATTTTCCAACTCTTCCTCTTCTGTCTCTCCAGCTACCCAATACACCGAAACGGAAATTCTACGGTTAATGGTAAGAAAAGAGAATTTGTCTTTAAGCTCTTCTTTTCCAAGACCGCTGGTGTCAAGCCTGATTTTTCCCCCATTCATTTTCTTTACTCAGGCCTACGTAAGGAAAGTAAGATTGGTGGCCAATTGGGAGAAAATTCCTTCCATTTCCTTGTTAGTAGTTTATATTTTTATATATATTTATTCGATAACTGATAAGAGTAATCGAAATAAAAATTAGCATCTTCTCATGGGATTATTTATGCTTAAAGTTTTTTATTGGGTAACATTTACACGTGTCAACACGATATGTAGTAAAAACAAATATGCATTTACCTAGAAATATATATATATATATATATATATATATATATATACATATATATATATATATATATATATATATATATATATATATATATATATATTATATACATATATATAATATATATATATATATATATATATATATATATATATATATATATATATATATATATATATATATATATATATATATATATTAGCATAGGGGGAATTAGATGGTTGCTTCAAATTGTAAAAAAAAAAAATGTTCAATTTAATTTGAAGTTTCCTTTTCCTGCCAACATTTAACACAGGAAATTTCAAGACATTTCACAGTTGTATATTTAAGATATCAGATTTCAAAATAATCTTATTTTCAAAACCATCGAAATTCGATACATTTTTTCATTGCACAATATGAACATATGCAAGGTTGGTTGTTTACCTTGAACAAGAGACGGAATAAAAATAAAAAAACGACCTTCGATATTATTTTCAAGATCATCACTTACCAGAAGGGGTTTGAAGTTGCCAGTGCACCTCACGTGGAGTAATGTAAGCCTTATTAAAGCTTGTTCAGTTTTTAGTCACTTCACATCCATTCCCGCTTCCTCTCTTCCATCTTCCTGTCTAACCAACCTTACATATTACCCCCATAAGCTTGCTCTTACAAAACCTATAGAACTCTTCCTGACTATTTCCCCTTCACCGGGAGCCTTCAAGCAGTTTCCTTTTGAAATAATTTTTACTCAGTTATCATTCCCTTTCAAAATACATTTCCATGAGACTGTATCCATTCACATTTGCTCTAAGAAGTTCAAGCTCATCCACAACGCCATATTGCAAAAAGAGCATAAGGCTAACAAACACATATCACTATTCCGAGAATCGAAAGGTTTTCATTCCAAACGCGTCATTTCATTCATTCTAAGTCGTCAGTCCTGTTAGCTGACATGGAAAGAGAAGCAAGATTAGTAATTCTGAGATATCCTTGGAAATTCATGCTAGAGACTACATGCTTTATGTGTATCTAAAAAAGCTGAATAATTACAGTCTAGAGAAAGTCGTCTACTATAATACTATTGCCCTAATCAATTACGAAATATATTGGCAAATAACCGTGTCTTTCTTGTAACATATAAATAGATATATAATCGTTATAACTTTTAATAAAAAATGGTATATCCCTTAAAATAGATTTCACTCGATATATATTTCAATTGAGAAAATCTGCAACAGGCAGTCCAATTTTCACATCAGGGATTCTATGAAGGCCATAATT
>NC_087220.1:25321758-25324258 GCF_015104395.2 Macrobrachium nipponense | reverse complement strand
GTCAATATATTTTTAATGCATTAATGACATTCTTCAAGGACTGCTTGCCACAGATGGAGCTCCATTAAGGGTCGGAAGGCAGAGAAGATTAATTTCTTTTCTCAAACAGCTGTTGCCTTAGGCATTTCACTGCTTTTTTATTCATAATGAAGTTCTTTGCAGCCCGAGCCACGCTGAAGAAGTTACAAATTCACTTTCCAGTCATTGTAAAACCGATAAACTTTCACATTTCAAAACCACTGACTAAGAGGCTTTTGAAAATGTTACTTGAAGCAAATGAAATTTCTCATAATGAACTGAATACGCATGCCGATGTTCGCTGGCTGAGCAAAGGGAAAGCTCTTTAACGAGTGCGGGAGGTATTTAAACGACGTTAAGTCCTTTATTCAGATAAATATCGCTGGAAATTTCCTGAAATATATGCTAATGGCTTTAAGCTCTCATTTGTGTTTGCTATATACTTGCTGAACACGCTAAACAAGCTGAATTTGGAATCGCAAGGAAAAGAGAAGGGAATATCCGATCTATTTGACACAATTTCAGCTATTCAGAGTAAAACTACATTATTCTCTGAACAGCCTGGCTGAGTTTGGTTCATCATTCTCCTCAACTACACAAAACGGTACAAGAGTTCACTGACAATCAGTGATCATGATGAGCAAATGTAAGAGGCAGGATATAAATCTCAGTCAGGAATTTCAGAATAGGTTTTAGATATGTGGGAGGTTCATGATGACAGGTTTCAACTACATTCGTTGCCAATGGAATTTGACAAAAAGAAATATAACAATGTGTTCTCTCGACCTTCCAGTTGCTGATATGGAGTTGTGTGAACTCTCAAGTCATTCATATCACAAAAATCATTCTACAAGAACTCAACTTATGAAGATTTCTGGAAAACTCCAGATACAAAGAGGGGTTCCTGTCTCGTGTCAAGCTCTTCAAAGTGTTGTGTTTATTTCGATTTACCTGGTATGTCAGTTTACTCTGCATTTTCTTTCATGAATCCACAGATAGCCGAGAGGTGTAACTTGTTTTTATTATCATTTAATATATATACATATTTTTTAATGCTCAACGCTTAAACGAATGCCTCCTTTAAATGTATTTATCTTCTTTTTATTTTTAGTGTTTCACGAATATATAACATGATTAACGTAATGAGTAATATCATTTATATTAATCAAACGTATGTTTTAGTTTGTTTTTAAACATAAAGTACTTTAGTTACATTTTTATATATACATATAATCTGACTTAGGAGGTAAGCATATTAAACTGTGAATCATTGTGTGCCGCTCAAGTACAATAATACTTGTAACAGTTATGTAAAAATATGCCTGGTTGGTGAATGTTAGTAACTTTGAATAAGTATCCAAGCAACGAAAATTTATTTTTTGTATCTTCAGTTGAAAGTAATTTAAAAATTTTATTACCTTTTAATAAACGAAGACTAAGCCTTTCACTTATTAATTGGACTACTTCTTAATAACCAAACTATAAAATTATTGTGGTGATCTCACAGTTATCCAGAAAACAGGTTGTTGCTCATGAACTTTAAAAGGTTGGGAACTGGTTTAAACAATCACAACAAATCTAAAATATGGTTTACAGCCGTCAAACTTTTTCTAGCTGCATCTCTGTTGGTCTGGAATGGTCCAGATGTCTTAACTCTCACGTTCTATTACACTTGTGGGTCGCCTTTGGCGAAGGACCCTTTCTGGCATATGGCTGCCTAATATCGTTCAGTTTTAGCAGTTTCATTTCGAACGCAAGAAAAGTTCTCAAACACTTGCCCTCCACTCTATCATTGTCTTATATTTTCCCTTTTCTTGATATTTATATTTATATTGTCTTAATCATTTACTGTACTTGGTGAAGCTATTACCAGCTTGTTTATCTTTCGTTTTATAACCATTTGGTTAATGTAAGGTTTATTCATTTACATACGAAGGTCTTTCTTTCTATCTAAGATTCTCTTCACCACACCCACAACCCCCCAAAAAAATAGTTTTCATAAAAATATAGGTGTTCCTTAAAAGAATAAAGACAAAAACTATCCTTTCTCATCGTACGCCTGAAAAAAGCGATTTTAAAAAGGTTTGTTGATGTTTACTGTTTCAGTAATCATGAATGTAGAAGTTATTTAAGACTGAATTATTCTTACTTCCTCTATCTTCATATCTACTCTCTCAATGTAGTTGGTTGTCAGTATCATTATCTTATAAATGAAACACCATTCACTCCGTAATAATAGAATATGCCAACACCACACTATCGGATTCGGTCTTTACAGTTCTTCAACAGAAGGATAGTAACTAGTATATATATGTGAGTGCTAATGTGTTTGACATGTTGCTTGTGCAAGCGTGTACGATAGTATGTGACATGGACACATTTTCTAAACATATAAGAAACCACACGTCATTTGGATAGCTTCAGAGAAAATGCTTATCCGTGCAATGATTTCTCCTTGGTACGTGTTTCTGATAAGACGCAC
>NC_087220.1:25285796-25321258 GCF_015104395.2 Macrobrachium nipponense | reverse complement strand
CTATGACTTCCACAGGATCCCATTCATCTCCAGCGTCCAGCCTCATTGTTTACATCCATGTAGGTCAGGGTCTTCGAACTCTTTCATTCCCACAGGACCCTAGCTGACACTTACATGCTCTTCTCATTGTGATGTGCGAAGAACAGTGTAGGATATTATTATTATTATTATTATTATTATTATTATTATTATTATTTATTATTATTATTATTATTATTATTATTATTATTATTTACCAGTGAAATGAAACTAAATAATTATTGAAAGTCCATTGCTCGTTTGTGTTTGATCTGAGTGGACTGTTTTATTATACAAGCTCGTCTTTCGTGTGTTCTTGTTGATATATTGTCGAAGCAAACTGACTCGTTTTTTATTTGCATAAGAAGCTATAAGGATTTTCTGTTTACAGATATAAACATAAAAGTATGTTATTGGGGACATAGTTTAATATTTACCACTGTCGGAAATTACCATCCGACTGCATAGTTGTCGTTATTATTATTATTATTATTATTATTATTATTATTATTATTATTATTATTATTATTCTTGGTTAGCCTGTGTATTCTTTCACCTTCATGACGAAATTCTGGAAATATTAATCGCCCAGTTCGGAACGAATTTGGTCTGTTAGCTTGACTTACCGAACCAGAATTGTCTAAATTAGAATCTTTTTTAATGCAAGACATTACATTTGCTGTAGTAACAGACTAAGCTTTTTCAGAGGTGAGTAATAGCATTAGCTACAAAACTGAATAAACAGCTGTAATCACTTAAGAAAATGTATTAATTATACACGTAAAGAACGAAATCAGAAGAGAAACCATGGAGTCCTGTTATCCAAAAAATATAAAACAAGAATCCATGACTATTATATTATATGTCCTGTGTATTTATGTGAACTGGTAGGTCAACAGGTTTTGCAAAACAATTATCTTATTTAATCTAGGTAGATAATAGAAAAAAATAAATAAAATTACGAAAAACACGTACCTGCCACATAAAGAACATGGAATGCGTAAAAAACAAGATATGTTTTTAGCTTGTCTGTAAATAAAAAGAAATGCCCTCCAACTCTTCGTTCATTTCAGAAGACAAGAGGTGCCAGGGTTAATTCTAAGCAAATAGAGAAGTGGTGATTAGCAATTCACAACGGAATAATCAAAGCCTCTACAGAGAGCAAAATATATTTATATTTTCATTGGATTCATATTCTTGTCATATGGCGATATCCCAATAGATGATACCTCATTAAGAAACGCAATTACGTTTGGGACTCAGGTCATAAAAATAGTGACAATGTTCACCTGGTTATATATTTTTATGTGATTAAATAATTAGAGCGAAATATTGGAAAGCACTGAAACCCTCCATAATACCAATCGTTTTCATTAAACACCCAGCCGTTATGACAATATAAAAGCGAGTGGTGTGGCCTAGTGGACCCTAAAATTAATTCTTTTTTATTGAGTCTAAAAATAGTGCTTCAGTAAATACTATTTTTTTTCTCTCATTATTAATATTGTTCTCATCGGAAGTATTGCTGCTGTAGCAGTAATAATAATAATAATAATAATAATAATAATAATAATAATAATAATAATAATAATAATAATAATAATAATAATAATAATAATAATAATAATAATAATAATCTTGAACGCACAATGCTCAAAGGTTCGTCTCGACACCTTATGAGTTTTGAAAGCAGGACCATATATGAAAATTCCCTGAATATTTCATATTCAAGGAGACAAACAAAGTTTCCAACGAAAACAGTTAGAGAAAATAACCTGCCTCTGCCAAGTGTTCTTTAAAATGAAAATTTACAAACGAACTAACCATTTCCATCATCGTTAACTGTTTAGGAATAAAACGTAATTTTAGAATAGCCTTTTTCGTTTTTGCGTAAATACCTTTTCCTTTTATTCATGTACATGAGTTATACAAAAATGTTTTAGAGAACTAGATTTATTATTATTTCTAAAATAAGCAGTAGGTAGTTTCATAAAAAAAAATATTTCATAAATAAATTGACACCGAGGATAACTTAGTACGGAACGAAAAAACACGACCTTTTCAAAAATAGGCAAACCGAAAAACTTCAGCCAAAGAAAGTGAAAAGTTTGTCAAAAAAGCTCGCAACAATTAAGAATGAAATTGATTTGTTTCAATAACAACCTTATTGGGTACTTGTTACTATGATCAGGTTTTGAAATAAATACAAAAGCTCATTGCCCACGAACTTTCCTTTCACCTTTTCGTGCGTGAGCCTCTTATATTTATTTAATTTAAGAATATGCCACAGGGACCATTGTGGTATTGGATGAAATAAAAGTCTGCTTCAATTTCTGTATAGTTGTTCCAAAAGTAGTTTGAGATACGTTGCATTGATATAATACATCTTTCATTTCTTGCACAAAGAATTTTTGTATAATTTAAAACAGTGTAATCTAGATGAAAATTTATTTAGTTCGAGATTTGGTGAAATCTTTCGTAAAAAATTATTGAATAAAAGCTTAAAGGAAGCAATATTTTGGCGAACGAACATGGAGCTTTCGCTTGCCAGTTGTAGTTACACTCTGTGACTTATTTTTCAGCCTACTCTTCTCTCAACAGTATCTTATTTACTCGTATGTCATCCTGAGTATTACCTGGAAATAAGGCTTAATACAGAGTCATCCGAACCGTTTTTCTTATCTTAACCATCACTCATGAAGATGACAGCGGCCGTTGCCCAGCAGGCGCCCAGTTGCTTGCAATTGCTTCCTTGTCCCAGACGCATGACATCAATGGTTTGGTGAACCATGTTATGTTATGTTCCTAAACGAAAGTTAATTCCGTTTGTATGGGGACTGTAAATTCAAATTTTCCTCTTGATGATTTTAAATTTAATAATCCTTCGAAAGCTGCAATGAAAAACTTTTATATATAGCAGAACTTTTCCTACTCCTCTCTCTCTCTCTCTCTCTCTCTCTCTCTCTCTCTCTCTCTCTCTCTCTCTCTCTCAGCAGTAAAGTTTCTTTCGAATATGATATATAATGCGTCACTGGTCATCCTTAGAAGCTGAAAGAGATGTCTGTAGATACATAGTGGGTGCAAAATCAAAGTCACCATGTTAGACATGTTATAGACATGTCTATATCTGGATCCTTTTTGGATTTTGTTACGCCAAGTAAGTAATATAAATGTTTTTAATGAGCTGCTTATTTCAGAAATGTGGTTATTGATAAGTAGCTTCTTTAGGCCACAATTTGAATATTGCCTCTTGAATATTGCTCCAAGACCAAGTGGTCTTGGAGCAGATTCTTGTAATTCCTCTACATTTCAATCATCAGGTAGACTTTCTAGTTCATTCTTTTCTCATTAAGCCAAGGTGAGAATTTACACCTTTCTAAATCATAATGTTATTTATTTATTTATTTACAGAAAAATCAGTTTACCGGGTTTTGGAGATTTTTTTATCTGTTGAAAAAATTCGACAGATTAAGTTATTTTCAAGTTAAGGGATGATAATAAATGCATAGGACTTATAGAGTATCAAAATGAAATTCAAAATATCTAGAGTCATTCCATTACCAGAACACTAACTGGTTTCCAATTCTTAAAAAAAATCAAAATAAATTAATCTTTTATTCAGCTTATAACTCACATAACCAATGTGGAAAATTCCCAAAACTTTGCATATCTGAAAAGCGAAATGGTTGCGAACATCAATCCCGCGCCCGTTTGATCACGCTAAAAAAGGCGGAAAATGAAAAAAAAAAAAGTCAAATGAAAGCAATAAAATTGCCATTTTTGTACCAAATGCGAAATTGAATGACGAATGACCGAAAATGGGTCACCGGGAAATTTGAAGTGAACTGCAATATCCAAAAGATTTGATGTTGTTCATCCTTACGACATGAATATGTATTTTTCTATTTTTCCATAAATTTGCAGTAACTATCGATATCTGTTTATCCTCTGACATGGCCTGTTGCAAAACGAAAAATTAAATGTATGCACGTGGACATGGTCTGATCATGAAGACTTCATATCCAGCACTGTTAATATAATTTTAACCTGAGACCTAAACTACAATAGTATCTTTTGACCTTGTATGTCCTTATATAGCTATCTTGTTTCCCATCACCCCTCCATCATCAGTTCATTCATCACTACACCAGTAAAAGCACTATGAGATACCCTAATCAGCTTACTTACAAACTTTTGTCCTGGAAATTCCATTGGATGTTTCTTTAAATCCGGAACCATGTCCTCATGGATTGTAATGTCAGTAAGATTTTAGAAACAGTATCCAGGCCACAATCCCTCCTCTGTAATAACATTCTCTCCTTCTGACTTTGCTTTACTCACCCCTGCTTCTCCCTAGACATTCACTCAAGAGAACAGGTAAAGTCTTCTCTAGCCTTTGCTCCTGCTGCTATTAATGCTTCTTTTGCACTATTGTGGTCAAAGTTTTTCAAAGCAGATGCACTCTTGTTTTTTATTTTCACAAATGATACAGGAGCAAGAGTCCATGCCAGCACGAGGCTGACTTAATCTTAACCAACAACAACAAAGTTGAGATCAGACGTCCTTATATTATCTCAGGCTGAAGAGAAATACATATTTTGTTTTGTCAATAAAGTTTTACACAATTTTTAAAAGTGACTTTTTTTTTCTCTCCTCTATTCTGATGGCTCTGTAGCTTTTATTCTTGTGAAAAAATTACACTCTGTGACTTATTTTTCAGCCTACTCTTCTCTCAACGGTATCTTGTTTACTCGTATGTCATCCTGAGTATTATCTTGAAATAAGGCTTGTATGGTTCTTTCACCTTTAAAACTATGCAAGACATTATTTTCCTAACTGTGTGAAAGGAATGATTTGTTAGTCCTCCGGGTTTATGTGAGATCCTCATCTTTGTAGATGCATTCTAGCAGTGTAATATTTCCAAGTAAAAAAAAAAACCGCATATTTTCATTTAAATTTTGAAATTCATTCCAATTTCATTTCACGATATTTTCAAGAACCATTTCTTCTGCAGCGCCGGTATCTTGACATAAACTATTTCCTCGGGCATTTATTTGCAATACATTCATTTTTTATAATAATTGCTGCATTGTTACCTTAAGTTATACAGAATCAACAAAGGTCATGTCACACTCAGGGGACCATTTGCTGTGCAAATATTTGGGAAGTGTCGAAATTCAATTTTGTTTGCTGTTTCACAAGCAGTGTTAGATAGGACTGAATCGACTATAGAGTTTGGATAGCAATAAACTTCGCTTGATTCGCATTTATACTTAATGACAACTTTAATGAATAAAGTTTGATATCTATTACATTTAATGTGCTCAAGATGTATGTCCACGGGAAAAAAATCTCGTTTGACTTTAGTACCTCCAAAATTTCTTAGTTTCTGGTGACGATTTTTCTCGGTCTGTTATTGGTAAATCGGCCTGGACTTTGATATTTCCATTAATATTTAGCTGAATCTTCTCAAGAGTTTTGGATAAACCAAGACCTCAATCTGTCTGTAAGGGGACAGGGAATTAACGGGTTTCGTAAAAATCATAGTTTCATTCTTTCAAGTAATATGTTCAGGAAAAATCATATTCCTTGTATTCGGTGAGAGAAATATAGTTGCGAGATGGCTCGGTGGAGGATCTCGAGGTCACCTGTGATGATAGGAACTCTAGACCACATCAGTAACATCTGAATAACTCATGCCATATGAAAGTGACCACGTGGAAACATTGTATATGGAACCTTAAAGGTAAAGATGACACATCAATTTGCAAGTGGACAATTAATCTTGGAGACCTAACTGAAAGATTCCTCTTTCTATGATTTAATTCCTTGTGCAGGAGGAGGAGGAGGAGGAGGAGGAGGAGGAGGGAGCTATAAAGTCCGGAAGACTTCATAGATCCAGTTTTTGACAGCAAAAGAATGACTTTGCTAGATGTTCTTATTGCAGTGATGTAATCTCACATTGCACAGGCTGTTTTCTTTAGAGTGTAAGCGATTATGGCAACCTGAAACCTTCCAAATATTATGCAATATCAACAAAAGAAAAAGATACAAATGTACATTGGTTTTGAGCGTATAGTTTCCTTGAGGCATATTGCTTAGCAAGATTCAGAAATTAACTCAAAGTAAATCCTTTGGCCACCAACACGAGATAGGATACATATGTTAACGATATTACAATTACTCTTTCATGTAAAATATATTTATGCTATAACCGACAACTGAAGCAGAGAATCCAACTTCCGCCATCAATTAAACTTACGTCTTCCTGGTTGCTAAGACCTCCTTTACTTGAGAATATTTGCACGTCGCTATTAATGACAATAATAGGTTTTTCACACGATATATTTTAAAGCAGACTTATGTGGTGGAACTAACTTCCGAATTGGGGTTAGCAAAGATTTATGCTTAAAACTCGAATCACAATCGTTTAAATATTGCTTGAAACCTGAAGGTTAATTTGTGCACTTAGCTATCAGTTACACCAAAAATATAGAAATTCAGTTTTAATCTTGGAAGATGATTGCTGGAAGCTAGTTTTCTCAAGTTACCTCAAACTGATGAACATAAAATGTAAAACCAAAATGTTTCAGCCTAAAACTTTAAAATATTTCGAAAAAGAGAAATTTTTACTATTGATAATAAAGTCGCCATTTTTAATAAATAGCAGTAGTACTTTTTATTCTTCACGAAAAAAGTTAAAAACTACCAACGTTTTGCACACGATACACATAAGTGTTATGTAAGATATGTTATCGGTACTTAATTTCATGCTAGTGTCCAGAATAACAACAACATAGTATTACCTAAAACGGCCTTAAAAATAAAACACGCTGGGCAATTATGACAACGCCAAATATCTCCATTTTCATTTCCTTCGCCAAAAACAATGTTTCAAATTTCTGTGAGTTCAGAATCACGGTATTATCTGAAAAGAAGTCAAACAACAGAGAACATGTTGTATCTTGAGATTATAAAATGACTAAAAATGAGAAAGGAAAAACGTAAGTTTTGTTTTTATTATGACTAATATTTATAACACGTTGAAAGGAAGCTGGAAATCTCCTTATTCGGGAATATAATTTTACTTTTTGTAAGAGTTTGAAGCGATGTTTACTGGCAATTGGAATAAATAAGTGAAGGCTTGCCATTTCCATAATTCTCCAGCACATAATTTGACTGAAGGCATCTTCTATCCGCTCAGTATCGGAGTAATAAAGAATCAGACAGATGTTATGCCTTATTTTAAGACTTAAACAGAACAATGTCATGTTACTGAACACTTACTAATTTTCCAGCCCTAGGGGAATTGTTAATAACTGTATGAGGTATAGATAATTCACAGGGCCCTTATCACATTTATTGACGCGATTGTGGCAGAAATAAGATATTTTTGTGATGAATAAAAATAAAATAATTTTTCGTAAATAAAGCAAGATGTGCACAACAATGTTTACTACAATACTCGAGATTTTAAGTCTTCAAAACTAGCTGCAATGTTTACAAATGGTATCAAAAAAAGTATATTATCAAAGCTGCTGAAGAGATATGTTACATATCATTAATTTTGAGCACTGACTTCCAAACGTACAAAAAGTACACTTAAAATTGAAATATTGACACTTCCACCTCAACTGCGAAGGTACCAAGACAACTAATCCAACCAGAGCAATCGTCGGCGCCTTGTGGGGAAACTGCCTTAATGCTTTCAATGCCATTTTCACCACTAAACAAATTCGGTGACATCCATCCTAATTAAGGTGACTGGTCTCCAGTGATCACTGGAGTTCCTGTGTTCATGATAATAGAGTTGTGCTTCTCGCTTCTGTTTGACTTAACTAACTAGAGAAAGGTAATTTTTACTTTTATTCAAAGTTTCTTATCTAGAATATTACATAGCATTCTTCACAGAGTTATTTGAACCAACAGGTCTCAGGAGTGGATTTATGATTAAATCTCTTCATATTGCAGCCCCTCCGCTAAAAATCAAATTAAGAAAATATGCTTGTTACTTGATGCATCACCAATACATTACTCGTATATATCCCTATTGCAAAATAAAAGCAGCGTTTCTTAAAATCATAGGTTACCGTTCTCGATATTAGAGAGAGGTGGTACATGAATCTTAAACAAATCTCAAGTTATATTTACCAGACTGTCTGGCAGCTATTGGGAAATTCCTCTGAATGGGATATGAGTAGTGCAGTATCTTGGGCATCCATCATCATACTGTGAAAAGGGATCAGACGTCAGAAATCCACAAAGTTGTTCGAGTGCATTTAAGACTTCTCCGAGGGATTTCTGCTAAGTCTCTTTTGCCTTAATAAACAGAGCATTTGTAACTTCCTGACAGACGATACATCAGTCTCATTTAATAACAGAGGGGCAGAAGAACTGTGTCAGGAATTATGAGCCATAAGATTCGTTTCGCGTATCTTATATATCTTGCCTTATCCTCAAAAAATAATAATAATAATAAAACACCAGAATACAAACATATCACATTACATAAAAATGAAATGTAAATGGTAACTTACGATTGTAATTTCAATGATATTTTACCCTCCGCTATAGTATTATTATAAAAGAAATTAGAAATCCTGCTGATCCCTTTCCACCATAAACGTGGAACAGAAATTTAAGGGCGCAAGATGGAGTGACCATTAAACATAAAGAAAAGGAAAGTACATTCCATGTACTGAAAACCAAAGTTTAACATAAAATAAGTCCGTAATAATCCTTGTCGACGAAAGTTTAGTGGAAACAGTAACCGCATTTCTATTTAATTTAAGATGAAGGTTAGTCGTATATCCCATAAGGCATTTATTCCTACAAATGATGTTCGATTTTTCATACTCTTTTCGAGTTATTCGGAAAAATGCTTAATAAGCTGCCGTTTTCTAAGAAGGCAGACAAAATTGTTTCAGACATTTTGGCCTATAACAATACACAAGTATGGTTATAGGCCTATAACCATACACAAGTAAATACCAACATAGTACAATGGCACCGTGATGTATTCCTTGATTTTAACAGGTCAGAAAGAAAAGTCAGTTGAAGGGAAAAACAAAGTTGGGTTCATATCTTTGTGGAAACTCGTGATGGAACATCGAATGTTTCTTCCATTTCAAGACAGAGCATCGCATAATTCGCATTAGCTCACTTCCTGAAGACAATGCAAAGATTACACTTTTCAAAGATGAAGGCTTCGCAGAGAGATACGTATTCATAACAGATTTTCACTAGAAAAAATACGTTTCTTTATTTCTCTTGTAGTAAATGCAAAGAATTTGTGCTTTCAAAGTTTATACTAAAACAAATAATGTATTATTTTGTAAAACCTTTAACGACTTTATCAAATGCAACATAATAAAAAAAACAGCTGTATTACTTTTAACAAATATATGCTAAGTATCAATGCACTGAGAATTATACAATACTGACCCTCAGACGATTAATCATCTTCGACTAACAGTAACAAAATTTGCACCTTTTGTGTCCTCATACAAACTTGACAGTAGTAAATAAGTGTTTTGTGATATCTAGTCTTTCCGGAACTCTAAAGCTTTAATTTCTCTCCAGTGTTTATGGATATTCAATGAAGTAGGATTTTAGTGTAGTCCTCACGAATAGTGGCAGATAAATCAACTGTCTGATGGCTATCCATGGTATAAGAAAAACTGAAGGGCTGCGAAATGAGGACATACACGGAAAAGATGAAATATCAGCATAGTGTACATATTGATTATTAAGTTTTGAGAAGATCTGATCATGTGGAACAGATGCACGAGAATATATTAGTAAGGTATTAGAGAGGAAAATAATCTCTTAATATCTTGGACGGGCGAGATTATGTGCAAGATAACAGTAAATCGAGTACTGTTTGTAGGGATGCTGAATGTGTTGTTGATGGACTTTGCGTGCAGGCGTAACAAGTGGCTAATACTACGGACGTTTTATGAATCCCGGATTAGCTACGATTCACTGTTCCAGCATCTCCCAATACCATTTAATTGTTATTGTAAGAGATCTGCTTCTCTTCCCTCACATGGTGTGAAGCCAAACGATCTCATAAACACTATTCTGCCCTGTTCCCTCTGATAACTTCCAAATAGATATTCATCTGCTCTCTGACTTTTTAACTAGTCTATCCATTTCCCTGCCTCGTGGTAGTGGCTTATATCTTTCTTTTCGACCTATTATCGCCGAAGACACATAACAGAAGTTCTTTCATCCGTCACCGAGGCCTCATTTCATTACCGTTAACAAACGTATATCATCAACATACAAACATCAACAACTCCACATATTATTCACGCCATTTTTTGCTTACTCCACAAACCTGAGGTTGAGAATAATATCTATGTGTAATCTAGGCTATATTCATTTATTTCACATCAAATGTACTACAAAGTAAATAATATATGAATTGGAGTTTTATCTCTGTCGAGAAATAAGATTTCAGGAGGCGAAGCGATTCCGTTGGTAGGCTTTGATAAATGAATATGCAATGAAATGTGAATATAAGTAGATTTAGTTGGCACCGTTGATTCTATAATAGAAAATGAAAAAACCCGGGGAATCGTTATTCAATTGCTAGTTCCATGTAGGTGATAGAATCAACATTCTGTATTTGAAACTCAGTAGTCTTTTGAATATTTTTATGATTATGGAAACAGTCAACTACTCTAAGATATTCACTACTGTTCCGGCAAGTTTTGAGTTATGTTGTAAATTATGTTAAGGAACAGTTATGTAACCTAAAAACAATTGTTGCATTTACGTAAATTTAAACAATAAAAATTTTTTGAACTTCCTTATTATTTATTGTTAAGCAAATTTAGCTTTCGAAAAAAGGTCATCAAATCCCAAGAGATAAAGGTTCTGGAAAATATACTAGACAGCATTTCTTCCTTTTAACCATTATCTGTAGGTGAACAAAATGTTCAAAATATAAGCTTCATGTTGTCTCATTCCTTCTAAACACGTTCAAATGACAATTCTCTTGTTAGGAGTCCATGCAATACCGTACTGGATGTTCACACGACTTGCACTTATTCAAAAGAAAAAAAAAACATTATTAATCCTCCATTACCAAAGTGGTCATTACCCATGACACCAAAAAGGATGGTCTAACCTCAGTCACATAAATTTCTAGGAAGCTGCTGATATATATATATATATATTATATATATATATATATTATATATATATATATATATATATATATATATATAGATATATATATATAAATATGATATATATAGATATATATATATAGATATATATATATATATATATATATATATATAATATATATACAAAACACACACACACACATATATATATATATATATATATAATATATATATATATATATATATATATATATATATATATATATATAGATACTATATATAGATATATATACACACACACCACACACACACACACACTTTATAATATATATATAATATATATATATATATATATATATATATATATATATATATATATATAAGAATTGTTTTATCAAAGGGTTCTTGATCCCAAAAACAGATATCATTTAATTATTATCTACGTTCGTCAATTTTTCACAGGTGGACCTGCTCCAATTGTTACCAGGAATCTAACGTTTCTCGAAGTGATTAACAGAAAAGACAGTTCACGAACTCAGCACTCGGCAATATAGCACTTTTGAAATACTAGTAGCCAAGGTATATAGACCTTGCTAGTAACATTACTAAAAGTGTTTTTATATTTCTAAGGGCTGATTTCGTCTAGAATGTACAAAAATATAGGCTTTTAGGATTTATACTTATCAGGATATAAGAATAATTGGTGTATCTTGAAGGTAATTTCCCCTTATTATTCTAATTAAACATGCTTTAAGTATCTACGAATGTTACTATCAGTTTATTTAGAGTTATAGTTTTTACGTGGGGGCACGACTCGAGCTATATGAAATAATATCCGGCGAGCTCCAGAATACAAACTCTTCTGATCACTCAGAGTAACTCAGTACTTTTGCTTCTCATATTACTTTCCTGGTCCTCTACGAAAGAAGCTGAGCAGGATCTCGTTCACCATCTGGAACCTGTAGAAAAAATGAAATAACATCAAATGGTTACAGTGAGGTTTTTACTTGAGGATTAGAGATCCTGCAAAGTGCAATGATTAAAACTAAGATTGTTTAACGCTAAATTTTTCATGCCGAAGAATAACGTACCTGAATAGATCCTTTTTTAGCTTTAATTATTCATAAACGATATATTTTCTACAACCGTTCAATAGGCTTCAAAATATCAATTTTTATAAGTAATCGATCAGCATTTATCATAAATTCTCAAAAACTAAATACAGAGAATCGGTAAGTACAGAGAAGAGCGCTCAATCCTCCAATTCCTCGGTCAGAGGAAACGTGAGAGGAAATAAAGGAGACATTCAAAATGGCACCGACACAAGAGCCTCAGCGTCGCTGTGGGCCATAAAGTTATCCTTTATGTTCACTGATGTGCGTCTTATCAGAAACACGTACCAAGGAGAAATCATTGCACGGATAAGCATTTTCTCTGAGCTATCCAAATGACGTGTGGTTTCTTATATGTTAGAAAATGTCTCCATGACACATACTATCGTACACGCTTGCACAAACACATGCCAAACACATTAGCACTCACATATATATACTAGTTACTATCCTTCTGTTAAAGAACTGTAAAGAGCCGATCCATAGTGTGTGTTGCATATTCTATTATTACGGAGTGAATGTGTTTCATTTATAAGATATGATACTGACACCAACTACATTGAGAGAGTAGAAATGAAGATAGAGGAAGTAAGAATAATTCAGTCTTAAATAACTTCTACATTCATCATTATTGAAACAGTAAACATCAACAAACCTTTTTAAAATCTCTTTTTTCAGGCGTATGATGAAAAAGGATGGTTTTTGTCTTTATCTTTTAAGGAACACCTATATTTTTATGAAAACTATTTTTTGGGGGGTTGTGGGGTTGTGGAGAGAATCTGGTTTAGATAGAAAGAGAGACCTTGCTATGTAAATGAATAAACCTTACATTAAACCAAATGGTTATAAACGAAAGATAAACAAGTTGGTAATAGCTTCATCAAGTACAGTAAATGATTAAGACAATTTAAATATAAATATCAAGAAAAAGGGAAAATATAAGACAATGATAGAGTGAGGGCAAGTGTTTGAGAACTTTTCTTGCGTTTCGAAATGAAACTGCTAAACTGAACGATATTAGGGCAGCCTTATGCCAGAAAAGGTCCTTCGCCAAAGGCGACCCACAAGTGTAATAGAACGTGAAAGTTAAGACATCTGGGCCATTCCAGACCAACCGAGATGCAGCAAGAAGCTTGGGACGGCTGTAAACCATGTTTTAAATTTGTTGGTGATTGTTTAAACCAGTTCCCAACGTTTTAAAGCTCATGAGCAACAACCTGTTTTCTGGATAACTGTGAGATCACCACAATAATTTTATAGTTTGGTTATTAAGAAGTAGTCCAATTAATAAGTGAAAGACTTAGTCTTTGTTTATTTAAGGGTAATAAAATTTTTAAATTACTTTCACTGAAGATTCAAAAATAAATTTTCGTTGCTTGGATACTTATTCAAAGTTACTAATATTCACAGGTATTATTGTACTTAGGCGGCACACAATGATTCACAGTTAATATGCTTACCTCCAAAGTCAGATTATATTTATATATAAAAATGTAACTAAAGTACTTTTAATGTTTAAAAACAAACTAAAACATACGTTTGCTTTAATATAAATGATATTACTCATTACGTTAATCATGTTGTGATATTCGTGAAACACTAAAAATAAAAAGAAGATAAATAAAATTCAACGGAGGCATTTGTTTAAACGTTGAGCATTACATATATATATATATATATATATATATATATATATATATATATATATATATATATATATATATATATATATTAAATGATAATAAACAAGTTCACCTCTCCGCTACTCTTGTATTCATGAAAGAAAATGCAGAGTAACTGACATACCAGGTAAATCGAAATAAACACAACACTTTGAAGAGCTTGAACACGAATGACAGGAACCCTCTTTGTATCTGGAGTTTTCCAGAAATCTTCACAAGTTGAGTTCTTGTAGAATGATTTTTATGATATGAATGACTTGAGTTCAGCAACTGGAAGGTCGAGAGAACACATTGTTATATTTATTTTTGTCAAATTCCATTGGCAACGAATATAGTTGAAATCTGTCATCATGAACCTCCACATATTTAAACCTATTCTGAAATTCCTGACTGAGATTTATATCCTGTCTCTTATATTTGCTCACCATGATCACTGATTGTCAGTGTACTCTTGTACCGTTTTGTGTAGTTGAGGAGAATGATGAACCAAACCCTCAGCCAGCTGTTCAGAGAATAATGATAGTTTACTCTGAATAGCTGAAATTGTGTCAAATAGATCGGATATTCCCTTCTCTCTTCCTTGCGATTCCAAATTCAGCTTGTTTAGCGTGTTCAGCAAGTATATAGCAAACAGAAATGAGAGCTTAAAGCCATTAGCATATATTTCAGGAAATTTCAAGCGATATTTATCTGAAATAAAGGACTTAACTTCGTTAAATACCTCCCACACTCGTTAAAGAGCTTTCCCTTTGCTCAGCCAGCGAACATCGGCATGCGTAATCAGTTCATTATGAGAACTTTTCATTTCTTCAAGTAACATTTTCAAAAGCCTCTTACTCAGTGGTTTTGAAATGAGAAAGTTTATCGGTTTTACAATGACTGAAAGTGAATTTGTAACTTCTTCAGCGTGGGCTCGGCTGCAAAGAACTTCATTATGAATAAAACAGGCAGTGAATGCCTAAGGCAACAGTTGTTTGAGAAAAGAAATTAATCTTCTCTGCCTTCCAACCCTTAATGGAGCTCCATCTCTGGCAAGTAGTCCTTGAAGAATGTCATTAATGCATTAAAAATATATTTACTAGTTGTCTCCCAAGTAAAGATAAAATACTCTAAAACTCCTCAATAACTTAGCCATCATCATTAACAAGATTAACATAGGAAAGAAATTGAACCAACATAACTGCAAGTGACATGAAAAAGCATGAAACCATTGATTCCAGCAAAATTGCTTTACTTCCCCAGGAATATCATCACCCCACTCATAGGAATTTTTTTTAGTCATATATATATATATATAAATATATATATATATATATATATATATATATATATATATATATATATATATATATATATCTATATATATATATATATATATATATAGAAAATTATAATATATATATATATATATATATATATATATAGTATACTTATATATATATATATATATATATATATATATGTATAATATTTTATTATATAATATATATATATAATATATATAGATATATAATATATATATATATATATATATATATACTATATTATATACACACATATATATATATATATATATATATATATATATATATATATATATATATATATATATATATATGTATATATATATATATGTATATACATATATATATATATATATATATATAGTATAATAGTATATATATATAAGTGGTGTAGTAGGTAAAGCTTCACTGACGTTCCTGGGTTTGAAAGGATCCATAGGTTCGCGCCCTGGTCCAGGCAAATCTATTATCGAGAAAAAATTCCCCTTCTGTTAAGCATATATGAAAATATATTAATTCCGAGGTAGAGCGAATTAGATATTAAAGGACATTGTAGCTCGATATATATATATGATATATATATATATATATATATATATATATATATATATACATATATATATATATATATATATATATATATATATATATATATATATATATATATATATATATATATATATATATGTGGGCAGATGAAGGAACCCGAAATGGATTCCAGTTACTGTTTCCTGTGGTTCGCATATGTTCTGTTAAAACATCCTCTATGTACTTATATTTGTATAAAAAAAGATTTGTATTGAGCTTATTAGGTTGGATATTAATGTTTTTTGGGTTTTTTTTTAAAGCAACATAATAATACATTGGAGAAATCGCAAAATTGATATTTGTGACAAAAGCTTGAGGACAGCATTTATAATGACATTTTCGGTGGGTTAGGAAACGGTACAATTCACTGTCTCGGTTGGCAGTATGATAACACTGTCTAATAATGGCATTCATGGGCATATTTTGCATTCGATAAATTATTTCATCTTTGAAACAAAGATTAAATAAAATTTTGAGTAAGATATAGCGATTCATATCACAGATGTGAATGATGCCAAACCGCAATATATCCCTCCCTTGCACGTTCATGATGGGAAAGCAGAGTTGTTCATAGAAGCTTTGAAGCTGACAATAATTTTTCTCTTCACGTTCTCTTCTAATCCGGAAAGCGACGTCGTCGCGAGCCATATATCACCAAGATTCATTAAAAAGATCTATGAGAACTTAAACGACTGGGGAGGGAAGAATATACTAAGTTTTTAACATTTTTTATCTAATATACTTTTCCCTAATACGTTGTTTCATGTTGTTTTTAGGTGAAATACACATAGCACATAAACATACATACATACATACACATTTATATATAATATACTATATATATATATATATATATAAGAGATATAGTTTATATATAAATCTATATATATTCATATATCTGGATTCAAAGCTAAGGACTATATTTCGGTGGACTGACTCCCACCCTGATAAAACAACAAGATAATGGGATCAACCTTTCCAATGGAGCCTGGGACTCAGACCATATAGGCAATATCTTCCTTAAGGTAATGATGAAGCGGATTAAGACAATTAACAGAACCAACACCGGCTTAGCATAACTTCTTCTGTCATTCACTACTTGATAAGGTGGTGGGAGTCAGTCCCATCCGAAAATAATAGTCCTTAGCTTTAAATCAATGCGTTAATGAGCCTTTTATACTTGAGATGTATTTTGTTTTAACAGAAGAATTTATTTACACACACACATACACAAACACACAAAACGAGTGACTCGGCATTTGGGTAGATTGAGTGATACACTATAATCTCTTCATAAGGAATAGACGACCAGTAGTCAGACTAAAGAACCCTTGAAAAAGGAATAACTTTATTATCCCTTTGACTCATCACTGCTCATTCAAACTATTCAGCAGCAGGTTGAAGAAATTTGCTTTTCAAAAGGCGGTGACGTAATACACCCTTCTGCGTTATTGACTTGGCCAACAAAAATGGAAAATCCTATGACTTGAAAGCCTGGCTCTTTGAAGGAATTCGCTACTCTAAAAGCAAGAGCCAAACGGTGCAGACTTGATTTTTTTTTTTTTTTTAGGATAAACCTCGAATTATGGCCTTCACAGAATCCTTGATGTGAAAATTGGACTGCCTGTTGCAGATTTTCTTCAATTGCAATATATATCGAGTGAAATCTAGTTTAAGGGATATACCATTTTCATTAAAAATTATAACGATTATATATCTATTTATATGTTACAAGAAAAACACGGTTATTTGCCAATATATTTCGTAATTGATTAGGGCAATAGTATAATAGTAGACGACTTTGTCTAGACTGTAATTATTCAGCTCTTTTAGATACACATAAAGCATGTAGTCTATAGCATGAATTTCCAAGGATATCTCAGAATTACTAATCTTGCTTCTCTTTCCATGTCAGCTAACAGGACTGACGACTTAGAATGAAAAAAATGACGCGTTTGGAATGAAAACCTTCCGATTCTCGGAATAGTGATATGCGTTTGTTAGGCTCTTTTTGCAATATGGCGTTGTGGATGAGCTGGAACTTCTTGGAGCAAATGTGAATGGATACAGTCTCATGGAAATGTATTTTGTAAGGGAAGGGAATGATGACTGGGTAAATTGGTTTTAAAAGGAAACTGCTTGAAGACTCCCTGGAAAGGGGAAATAGTCAGTGTATTGGTTTGGAGTAAGTGCAAGAGCAAGTTTATGGGGGTAATATGTAAGGTTGGTTAGACAGGAAGATGGAAGAGAGGAAGCGGGAATGGATGTGAAGTAAAAGACTAAAAACTGAACAAGGCTTCAATAAGGCTTACATTACTCCACGTGAGGTGCACTGGCAACTTTAAACCCCTTCTGGTAAGTGATGATCTTGAAAATAATATCGAAGGTAGTTTTTTTTATTTTTATTCCGTCTCTTGTTCAAGGTAAACAACCAACCTTGCATATGTTCATATTGTGCAATGAAAAAATGTATCGAATTTCGATGGTTTTGAAAATAAGATTATTTTGAAATCTGATATCTTAAATATACACTGTGAAATTGTCTTGAAATTTCCTAAGTTAAAATGTTGGCAGGAAAAGGAAACTTCAAATTAAATTGAACATTTTTTTTACCAATTGAAGCAAACATCTAATTCCCCCATATGCTAATATCTATATATATATATATATATATATATATATATATATATATATATATATATATATATATATATATATATATATTTCTAGGTAAATGCATATTTGTTTTTACTACATATCGTGTTGACACATGTAAATGTTACCCAATAAAAGACTTTAAGCATAAATAATCCCATGAGAAGATGCTAATTTTTTTATTTCGATTACTCTTATCAGATATCGAATAAATATATATAAAAATATAAACTACTAACAAGGAAATGGAAGGAATTTTCTCCCAATTTGGCCACCAATCCTACTTCCCTTACGTAGGCCTGAGTAAAGAAAAGAATGGGGGAAAAATCAGGCTTGACACCAGCGGTCTTGGAAAAGAAGAGCTTAGAGACAAATTCTCTTTCTTACCATTAACCGTAGAATTTCCGTTTCGTGTATTGGGTAGCTGGAGAGACAGAAGAGGAAGAGTTGGAAAATAGGGAGGAAGAGGAATTTCAGAAGTCAGGCGTTTTCTTAATTTGCATCTTTTTTCAAAATATGGAATAAGGAAAAAATTTAAATTAGAAAAAAAAAAAATTGCTGCTCCCTAGATTATATAATTCCTTATTCCGGATATTTAGAAATGAAGAAATTTTGAAAGCAAGCTTTTGATGAGAATATGTTCTCATTTATGAAGAAACCTCTAGACGTTGCATATTTGTAAAACGTAAAGTTATTGTAACGTGGGTCATAAGATCTTCTATGATTCGCAGCTTTCTACGTTGGGCAAGGCATTTGCTGTAGTTACTTGCAATCAATTTTATTTATCACCTCCAAAGGTTATGAGAAGGGCCTCCGTTAAATTTGGTTCTCATGCACTTCTTGAGATTTATCTTGCACAAATCTCTAACTACCTTTCTCATAGTCCTCATTCAAATCTGGTTGGGTCTTCCAAATCTCCCTGTGCCCAAAGGAGTCAAGCAGACACTTCAGTAAAAAGGATTCGAAAGCAGCGTTCCTGATCAAGAAGGAAAATTTAGTAACAGTAGCTACTATGCTCTTCTGCCACTCAATTTTGATCATTATATTGACTGGGAGAAGTGCATATCGATCATTGCTTGTAATGATTTTATAAAACGTAACATCCTTGAGCCTGCCCTTATAAAATTTTATCATGGGGACATAAGGAACGTTAGTTCTGTTTTTTTAAAGTTAGATGGTTTTATTATTGAAGAAAATGTTAAGAAATAGTGTACAAATATTTCTTGAAAGTAATCTTTTGTTTGTAAGTTATTTTGTTAACGCTCGCTGTCTAATTCTCGTTTTAAAATATGATGTTTGTATTTTTACTGTAATTTTGCTTCTTTGCTTTTAAGTGATTTTCCTCCCTTTCTAATGAAAAGTTTCCTTTTGTACAATAATCCTTTTCCTTTGTTCATTGTACCTTTGAAATGTGTAGCAATTACACGAAAGTATTTGGTACTTAGTTTTTCGTTTTTTCCTCCTTGTGACAAACCTATATATATATATATATATATATATATATATATATATATATATATATATATATATATATATATATATATATATATATATTGATAAAGGAAACTAAATTATCTACACTAACCTTGGTGTAAATGCCAAAGTATACCAATTCCCAGAAAAGTAAGAAAGTAAAAGTAACATTATCAAACAGGTTGTAAGGTTTAATATGACAGTTATAAATAAACTTATATAAAAATTTTCAATCACAGCCATGTAAGCATTAATAATAAGAATGCGCATCCTTAGAGAATGGAATTACATAAGTAGGGTAATCTATGTTTTTGTATGAAACAGACGTCACCATTTGCAACAGCAATATAGTATTTATAGATTTTTCTTATAACGATAATTTAGATGAAGGTCCTGAGAAATCGGAAAGATTTCCGAACTTAATGAAAGTTAAAGGATCGATAACTAATGGATGCTCTTACTGACTCATAGTGCCCGAATGCCCGGAGATGGTATTTAAGGTCATAGGTTAAAAATTGAAGAGGTACTTAAAATATAGTAATAAGATGGCTGTAATTTTCCAGAGTTTTGAGCATGGTAAGATTCAATATTACTAAGAAATTTATGCAATTTGGACCAATACTTTTTTATACAAATATTTCAATATATTTCTTAAGTTTTAAAGGCTTTTAACTTTATTGAATTGCAATGTATAAAGGTAATTTTTTTTATAAAGCAAATTTTATAATCATACATTATATGCTTTATAAATGATAAAGAATTTGTAAAGTATTTTTTTTTTTTTTTAATTTTGAAAACTCAAAATTTTTCGTTCTTAGATTTTGAAATTTCAACAGTACATATAAAAGGGAGAGAGAAAAAAAACTTCTGATCATGAACTTAGCTAACTTCATGAAATATTGATGTCAAGAAAACACGAATTAAAGTTTATCTAACTTTTAGACACGCACCTCAGTTATGGGAGATATTTTGGTGTCTATGCATATCTTTTTTAAAAGAAAAATAAAGATATTTAGGGCACATTCTGTATATTAAAAGCATCTTGAGTAGGTAAAAATAATCTGTCTTAAACCTAAGAACACAATTTTCCCTTTTGTGGCTTACCTTTCTTCTCCAGCAAAGACTTCCCAAAGCATCCCAGAGGCATCTTTGGGGACTTGTTTTTAAAATGTTACCAAACAGACTTTGTCTCTATTCGTGCAAGGAATCAGCATCCTTTAGACCTCGATATTAGGTGGCAATGAGTGCCACTAATGGGTGCCAGCCTGAAAAAGTTCCATCATTTTTATGTTCCATCATCTTTTGCTTTGCTCTCCACTTCCGTGTTTTGGGTATCAGAGATGACCTTGTGATCGATTTCTCTTTTTCCGGAGTACTTGATTAAAAAGGAATGCCACCTATATTTCATTTATGATGGACACACACACACACACACACACACACACACAACACACAAACAAGATTGTGCTCTACAGCACTCATTTGTAGTGCACAGGTGCTCTTCACTAACCACACTTGACTTATCTCTCTCTCTCTTCTCTCTCTCTCTCTCTCTCTCTCTCTCTCTCTCTCTCCTCCCAATAAATGGAAGAGACTGGCTGGTCATTATCTCGATTTTAATGAGAAAACTTCCACTTATTCTACCAAGCCTTCATCCACTTTATTGCAAGTATCTGTAGCTCTCGCAACCTCGGCATTATTGGAGGCTTTGCGTTGATACCGAGTAATTCTTCATATAATCAAGCACAAACAAGCGTGCGTTCTGGTAAACAACCTTTTCAAAAGAACTTAGGTATGTGTACACGTGAGGTTGTTTACATGCAACCAGACAATGAATGAAACATCGCACATGACAACGAAAAGTTAGACTTTCTGAATATTTATGTTAGTAAAGGAAAATAAAACACTAACGCTAAATGGTGGCCTCATAAAGATGGTGTGGCAGCGTCACAGTCCCTTTAAATACCCGATTTAAAGGGTGAAAGCATTGCGTAAGAAGCAAAACTTCGTCCGTCTGGCAAAGCTTATATGTTTTCGTTACGGAAAATTGAGGGAAAAAAATTTTCGTCATTTCAACACAAAACTCATTTTTTAAACCTATGACCTTAAACAGTGAAGAATTTACCATCTTTATCTGAATACTTCATCTCTGGGTCTCTTCACTACTTTCTCCCTTTTATTTCCTCGCTATTTTACATCATTGAAAGGGTTCCAGCAGATTTCCGTTCTTAGCTGTTTTACCAGTTTTCGCGCTCGCCTGCCAATCCTGAGGTCCGAGGTTCGAATCTCGGCTCGGCCAACGCGGAATCAGAGGAATTTATTTCTGGTGATAGAAATTCATTTCTCGATATAGTGTGGTTCGGATCCCACAATAAGCTGTAGGTCCCAGTGCTAGGTGACCAATTGGTTCCTAGCCACGTAAAAATATATAATCCTTCGGGCCAGCCCTAGGAGAGCTGTTAATCAGCTCAGTGCTCTGGCAGTTGATTCTTTCATATTAGATGTTAAACTTAGAAAGAAGTTGTTCCCAATAGAAAAAGTAATAATTAAATATATGAATGACACAGTGAAATAGGTTGCACCGCAAATAAACCCATTACAACCAGCCTAAAAACCTGTGAACCCTTATAAACAACAACCCTTTTATGTCCCTTTACCCCTTTATCTTCCCATCACCAGCCAGTGGCATAAGGTTTATACAGTTCCTCTCCATCTGTCTCTATCACGAGCCATATCCCTCGATTATACTAGGCTCTGGATTTCATCTTCAAGATCTCTGACAATTATCTCTCTCCACCTCGTTCTTGGCCTACCCAGCGGTCTTCTTCCTATTTGTACTGCTTTCAGTGCTCTCCTGGGGTCTCTGTTCCCATCCAAATCATTTCAGTCTTCCCCTCTTCAGCCTGATACTGACTGGCCTTTGCCTCAATCTCATCGTGATGGCTTCATTCCTAACAATAATTTGATCTATTTTTCACCATTTATACACGCTGCTTTAAATAAATTTATACATTTTAGTTCATGTAAATGTAAAGAATAACCAAAATATGATACGTGTACCTGTTGGGTGATGTGGATATGCATTACCATAGAATACCCCAGACAGGTTGCACAAACCTAAGATCAGTGTAGCTTAACCACCACTAAATTAAATATTTATCTGCTGAATCGTGGAGAAAGCTCCCATATCATTTACACACACACACACACACACACACACATTCACATATATATATATATATATATATATATATATATATATATATATATATATATATATATATATATACAAATATATCCATATATATATATATATATATATATATATATATATATATATATATATATATATATATATATAGGCCGAAGACTTGAACATCTTTACTTTCACATCTCCAAAGGAAAATAATTGAGTTTACTGTTAACAAGTTCATTTAATGCGCACCCCATATGAACAGTATTTCGACTGACGTCTCTTCAGTTCGTGTAAAGGGTTGTGTGGTGAAGCCTTTCCTTGCACTATGTACTTTTGGAGGCAAGCCTGGCCTGTCATTGACCTTGCCCTCAACTTGCTGAACCTCTGGAGTCGTTAAGTGGCCTCCCAGGGACGGAGAAAATAGTAAGAATGCAGATCCTGTGTGATTGTTACAACCATTTATACTATATATATATTATATATATATATATATATATATATATATATATATATATATATATATATATATATATATATATATATATATATTTCTGCGTTTGTGTTCTATTGCATAATTTTTCTTATTTGTAGAGGTTGTTAAGAAAAAAATTCGTCAGAATTTATTCTTTTGTAGTTGATGTTCGATTCCGGCGCACTCTCCCATCACTAGTCATGTAAAACGACGACTGGAACGACATCGACTCCATAAAGCCGCGTCAGTCCAAGAACAAATACAGAAAGGGGAAACATCGTCTTCCTGCTTTCCCCGGCAGTGTCAATGAGCAAATACTTCAGCATCTGCAAATATTGAGTGTCAACAGAGCGCGTGTATGGGAGGGGAGAACATATCAGCACATTTCCAGTAGGGTCCCTGGATGCCTAAATGCACGAGCATGCTCTCTCTCTCTCTCCTCTCTCTCTCTCTACTGTTATCAAACATTTATCCTGAATATCACATCAGCAATATCATTCGATCTTTCTCGCTATTATAAAAAGATTTTCCTTCTTTATATATATATATATATATATATATATATATATATATATATATATATATATATATATATATATATATATATATATATATGTTTACTTTGATTACAATCTACCAATGCCAGAAATTGGCTTCAATTTCTATGTTTATAGTTCAAAGGAAAGTGTGATGCTTATATCTGTTCTTCTTATATTGAAACTGAGTCTACTGCCTCAAAAAACTAATGCATAACTAAATAAAGAAATTGAGAGTAAAAGGTCATCACAGATGAATATAATATATCATCAGTGTCCTCTGTTTAGATGGGAAATGTGAGATGCGTAGAAAGGCTGCGTCATTGAACGCTTCTCTATTGTCTAACGCTTCTACTGGATGTTCCCGATCCCTAGCATGACCAGGTGGACTAACCGAGTTGCCTAATGGGGTTTTGTAAGTAATTTGCTTTAACTCAAATGATTAAAAAGTAATTACCAAAGTTCATTTCAGCTTTGTTGTGACTCCAGTTTTAGTAGCCATGATCAGTCCCTCAGTTTCAAATTTGACAACTGACCTTCGCTAAAGACCGAAAGATACATTCCTTCCAAAATCTAATCGGAGTCTTGATGGTCACGACAGCTAATTTCGTAACATTTTCGTTAAAACTCTGTTAGGGAACAGAGAACAGACGCAAACACAAACAAATCTAATCAAAAGAATAACTTTGTCTGGGGCAATACATAAAGATCAAGAAGCTATTCATCTTCTTTAGTAGAAAATTCCTTCGTAAATTGATCCTCTTCCTCTGCTGTTGACTATCAAGTGTTTCTGATAATTTGCTAAAGAAACTGTTAAAAGGCTCCTGGTTATTCAGCACTAACAAATATTTTAGACTTCATTTAAATTTTTCTAAGAGTTTGAAGTAGGTTATATCTTCCTCCTTTGAGAAAGGAAAGCTCTCACTTCTCACATTACGGTATCGGCTTTTTCCTTCACAAAGTAGTAGTTTGCGCCTTTCTTCCATTTCGACCGAACGCATGACATCTCCACTTTCACATCTACAAAGGAAAATTTGAGTCTACTGTTATCAAGTTCATTTAATGCGCACACATTGGAAGCAATAAAGGCCATACCAAAGAAAAGAGAATTTTGATCTAATATTAAAAAGAAAGAAAAAAAAACTAATGATTATCTTGAATTCCTTTAATTGCTCAACCTTTCTTTGAAAGTTTCTTCTCACTTCTCCGTTTTATAAATGAAAACGAAGAGAGTCTTATAATAAATGGAAATCCTCCAGGAAGATGATATTCACGATTTACTGTTGCATAACTGCCATGACGAATTATTTCCATCGGCAATGTTCGTTTAAAAGTAATCTTGGAGTAATATAATTAAATGTAGTAATTTGCTGTTATAGCTTCATAATTATCTGATGTTTTCTTTGGCAATCTCAGTGTTTCAGATTAAGTCCATTTTTTAATAAGTAATGCTATGAGGTCAATGTGATAATTTAATAATGATCATGCAATATAGGCTGTTTATAGTGTGTGTGTGTGTGTGTGTGTGTGTGTAAGTCTTTAATCAAAAGGAAAATCTACATTTAAGATCGGTGGCATCAGGTACCAAATATCTGATTCTCACCGCTACGTACTTCTCACCGGAGCTGTAGGAATTCACTGCTTGCGTCAACAAAGGCATATTGACAACTTAAGCCCAATAATACAAATTTCAGTTACTTTTTGGATAATAATCTCTCTCTCTCTCTCTCTCTCTCTCTCTCTCTCTCTCTCACATTATATATATATATATATATATAATATATATATATATATATATATATATATATATATATATACATACACACACACACTATATATATATATATATATATATATAATATATATATATATATATATATATATATATATATATATATATATATACTATATATGAACGATTCTGATGAGAAACTGAGAAGTCAGAGGGGAGAATAATTGCTGTCACCTCAGGGAAGGTCGTTTCCCCGTTTTTTTTCCCCCCCCCCCCCGCCATGTTGAACAAGTAGTTGAGTTAGTATTTAAATGAATGATATTTGTTGAATAATTCCTTTCAACCTCTATAAGTCTGTACTTATCTATCACTATATATAAATATATATATATATATATATATATATATATATATATATATATATATATATATATATATATATATATATATATATATATATATATATATATATGTTGTCAAACTTCCTTTTTGAGGAATGGGAGTAGATGGGACGAATGTCTCTGTCCCTAAAATCTTCCTCGCTTAAAGACGTCGTTTGTATATCTCTTTTCCTGTTTCATCTGTTCAATTTCATTCTTCTATTTTCTCTCTTTCCTCTTAAGACTTGAAAAGGACGACTGTTCACCTCTCTCGTTGCCTTCCACACAGAGAGGTTATAAATAGTTTAAATGTCACACAAAAGACGGTTGCCCTGAAGTAGCTGATTAAAGTGTCTCGTAAATCGTATGTATTTGCCACTTGAGAGAGAGAGAGAGAGAGAATGATATATATCCTTTTGTTTATGCATGCTCAATCAGTTTTACCTTCTTTTTTCTTTTATATTCGTTTATTCGTATGTAAACGGTGTTTCCTTAATAATAGTACTAATAGATAGTATCTTAGTACATCCACTATTACTAGTAATCAGAATCATTACCATAACTTTTTATGACTTTTAACTCCGGAATTAGTCTTTCAGTCACTCCTCCGACAGTAATTCAGTCTCTCATAGATATTTCTTTTTATATGAACATATTTCCTGTTGTAAAGGTAGTGGGTTTTACCAGTCTTCCTTCGGCACCTGTCTACGCAAATATTATATCCTTTTGCTTCAGCTGATAATGAAAATAACGTTAAACACAGAGTGGGCACATGGAGATTTTTACTTAAGCATTTAATCAAGTCCACGTCTGACAATTTTCATCATTAAAACGGCTCATATTCTGACCTCCTTTCGACACCAAGCAGTCCCCATCCGTTCTGTCATTCACAACCCAGCCCTTCCATCTCATATCCCTTCACTTACCAAATGCCTCCCCTGTTTTTTTTTTTTTTTTTTTTTTTTTTTTTTTTTACTTCTCAACCTCGGCCGTAAAAGGAATTCATGCCTTGGTAGCGACTTTAGAATCTAGTAAAGCTGAACTTAAACGAAAGAGCCAAGGAAACGGATAAAAAGCTTCCTGAATATTTCCCAGGTGCTGCTGAAGGTGAAGGCGAAGGCGTCTTCTCAAGATGGATGTTTGAGTCGGTTGACAATAAATTGCAAAAAGAAGTTATTATTTTCGATTTCATATTTTTAGTGAGCGTTTCACCTGGGCGGGTTGAGATGGGGAAATTGCTTGTGGGTGAGGAGTGGCGAACTTTTACTGGATATCGCGGTGGGAAAGGAAGGGACTTGGTAAAGGAGAGAGCAACATATATAAAATACTCGAAGAAGGAAAACAATGAAGATGACGAAGCAGCCACTTGAAGACTTGATGTACTTAAAGGACAGGATTCATATAGAATAAAAAAAAAGCGAGTGCATAAAGTGATTAAGCAATATCACGATGAGTTCATGAGAAAAGACATATTGAAAATGAAATATAATCTACAGTAATATAAGAGAACATTCCTATTTTCAAAGAAATAATATCGCAAAACAAAACATAAAATAAGACTTACATTTTCATACCCGTTGACTCTGTCTACACTAAACAAAATTATTGTTATATGAATTACGTTTCATTTTGTTTTTTTTTTAACATTTGTCTTCAACCTCCAGACTCAACATCTATGTTATAGATTTGCTCAACACCCTCTTTATATTTTCCAAAATTTACCTCCATAGACATTATTTTTCATCTACCAAATCTTAAGAAGAGATTAGGTTACTTTACCTGGCTCTGCTTCTTGTGCTAAATGCTTCTATTCTCGAATACCTTAAGAAGCAACCACCTTCATTCTTATATCACTATTTCGTTTAAGAAAGAGAGAGAGAGATAGAGACAGAGAGAGAGAGAGAGAGACAGAGACAGAGATTTGGGAGAAGAGCGAGAGAGAGCAGAGAGAGAGAGAAGAGAGAAATCAAACGTAAAAGATGCATGTTACCGCTGAAAATCAAATTGAGATAGTGCAATGTACAGTGTAAGTAAAAGTTAATGAAAATAGTGAAGATAACCGCCCACTTTTTAAGCACTTAAGGTTGTTTCCCCATGAAAGAGTTTGTTATTTTTTCCTTAAGTAGATCTGTCTGGACTTAAAAAGCAGGAATAATTGCTTAAGTGGCATAATGAGAAAGAAACTTACCGAGGAATTTACCGTAAAATCATAAGAAACGATTTCATAAACGTCAAGAGCAAGAAAACATAAATGGCGAATAATAATAATAATAATGATAATAATAATAATAATAATATAATAATAATAATAATAATAATTAATAATAATAACTACTCAAGAAAAGAGGCAACAGAATAAACAACCTACTGATGTTCATGGACGACATCAAGCTGTATGGATTGTATCTGGGGACATCAGGATTGAGTTTGTTTGGAATAGAAAAATGCGCCCTTAGTCAACATACAAAAACAAAGGCCAAAGTAACGAGAACTGAAGGGATAAAGCTACCAGATGGGAGCAAACATCAAACACATAGATGAGACAGGATACAAATACCTGGGAATAATGGAAGGAGGGGATATAAAACACCAAGAGATTGAAAGGGACACGATCAATGGAAAGAATATATGCAGAGACTCAAGGCGATACTCAAGTCAAAACTCAACGCCGGAAATATGATAAAAGCCATAAACACATGGGCAGTGCCAGTAATCAGATACAGCGCAGAATAGTGGAATGGACGAAGGCAGAACTCCGCAGCATAGATCAGAAAACCAGGAAACATATGACAATACACAAAGCACTACACCCAAGAGCAAATACGGACAGACTATACATAACACGAAAGGAATGAGGGAGAGGACTACTAAGTATAGAAGACTGCGTCAACATCGAGAACAGAGCACTGGGGCAATATCTGAAAACCAGTGAAGACGAGTGGCTAAAGAGTGGCATGGGAAGAAGGACTAATAAAAGTAGACGACGACCCACAAATATACAGAGACAGGAGAATGACTGACAGAACAGAGACTGCCAACAAACCAATGCACGGAACAATACATGAGACAGTCTAAAGAACTAGCCAGCGATGACACGTGGCAAATGGCTTATCAGAGGGGAGAGCTAAAGAAGGAAACTGAAGGAATGATAACAGCGGCACAAGATCAGGCCCTAAGAACCAGATATGTTCAAAGAACGATAGATGGAAATAACATCTCTCCCATATGTAGGAAGTGCAATACGAAAAATGAAACCATAAACCACATAGCAAGCGAATGCCCGGCACTTGCACAGAACCAGTACAAAAAGAGGCATGATTCATGGCAAAAGCCCTCCACTGGAGCCTGTGCAAGAAACATCAGGAACCTTGCAGTAATAAGTTGTACGAGCACCAACCTGAGGGAGTGATATAAAACGATCACGCAAAGATCCTCTGGGACTATGGTATCAGAAACGGATAGGGTGATACGTGCAAACAGACGAGACGTGACGTTGATTGACAAAGTCAAGAAGAAAGTATTCACCAGAGTTGAAGAGAAGGAGAGGGAAAAAATGGATAAGTATCAAGATCTGAAAATAGAAATAAGAAGGATATGGGATATGCCAGTGGAAATCGTACCCATAATCAGAGGAGCGCTAGGCACGATCCCAAGATCCCTGAAAAGGAATCTAGAAAAACTAGAGGCTGAAGTAGATCCAGGACTCATGCAGAGAGTGTGATCCTAGAAACGGCACACATAGTAAGAAAAGTGATGGACTCCTAAGGAGGCAGGATGCAACCCGGAACCCCACACTATAAATACCACCCAGTCGAATTGGAGGACTGTGATAGAGCAAAAAAAAAAATAAATAATAAAAAAAAATAAATAAATAATAATAATAATAATAATAATAATAATAATAATAATAATAATAATAATAATAACTAATAACTGTCAATCCAATGGCATAAAATCGTAGGTAAAACGGAAATAAGAGGAAATGCCGGTGTAGACCTAAACGATGCGGGAGGCAGAGTAAGAAGGGAGAACAGGTGAGAAGAAAGACTGAAAAAAAAAAGAAAAACTGCAAGTGATGGATGTAGGTATATCGATGTGACAGAAGACTAAAAATTAGGAAAACAAGAGAAGAGACGATAGTAAACAAATCAGAATCTGGTGAAGAGCTGCTGTGAAGAAGAATATAGAGACAAATAATATAAGAGGAGAGGAGAGAAATGCCGAAAGTTAAATATATATAATCTAGAAAAAAATATAAAGAAATAAAATAAGAAATTTGAGACTGAATGATTGATTTATAATGATCTATTTTTTCTAAAAACGAGAGGAATGTTGTCACAACTACTTGATTTTAGAAACTAACCGGGAATGGACAAATAAAGAATAGCAAGGTGGTTAAAGAACTCCAGAAAGCAATGAAAAGAAAGAAAACAGAGGTAAAAGTATACTGCATGAGTTGGAAGATACTCAAATAATGTTTATGAATAATCGAGGACGGATATATTGAAGGAAATTATTCAGTTAAACTGACATAAATATTTGGGGCATTAGAAGGACATTGAAAGAACAGCAGAAACTGTGTACATTTCACGAAGGCGTGAGTACACAAACACACACTTATGTACACACAGAGAGAGAGAGAGAGAGAGAGAGAGAGAGAGAGAGAGAGAGAGATACTCCCTTAGACCATAATCAGAGTGACGAGTTTTTAACACAGAAGAGCTTCCATCAGCACAGAAATGCAACTTTCTGGTGAATGGTTGTTGCAGTCAAGCTGGACTAAGAAAAATAGTATAATGAAGGGTGAAAGAGAACTGGAAAATCATCGCTGCTGCATCAGGAGAGAAACATCGCTCGAGGATTTTGGAGAAACAAATATAGGATGGAAATTGTGCTTCGGGCAAAAAGGAAATTCGGTAAAAGGGGACCAGACATAAAATACAGTTTTGTGAATAAAAATGAGATAGATCAAGCGTGAAAGCACAAAATTAAGATACATAAAAGTCTGAGCCAGGAAAGATGGGGTTCTATGCGAAGTGAAGAATTTCTGTGCCAAGGAATGACAGGAAATGCCAATCTTGCAAAACATGTTTATTCGTGGACCTGATTATGCTCTCCGGTTTTCATTCCGGTCTTCCTTTCATCAGAAAATTTAAACTTTCCACATCTTAAAAGAAGAAGAAGAAAAAAAAAAAAACTAATATGCGGGCTTAGGGAACTTATAACTGAAACTGCATTTCTAGCACCGAGGAAAGGCTTAATAAAAAAAAATAGTAAGTGTCACTCATATTTGATAGCAACTACCTTTCACCTTCAACATTACTGGATGCAGTTGCACTTTTAATGTAAACACAGATATATTGAACTTTTTGTATATAATAAATTATGATGCATAGTCCAAGTTTATCGAAATGCGTATAAATATGCAATAAAAAGTGATTGAGAAGGAATTCATACGAAGCGTTTTAGCAAATAGATGGAGTAACTTTTACAAACCTCAAAATGGTGTCGTTCACCCTTAGAACGTCAATATTATACGTCCTGACCAACATTCTGAAGAAAAGAAAAATCTAATTACTCTGGTGTCCCAGATCGAAATCTGGCATAAAAATGCACAGAAAAATATGGCAAAGTTAAATATAGCATGGGAGGAATTAAACAATAACCTATGAAGGACCTATCAGCAAATATTCATATAAATCAGAAAAATTTGAGATGAATAATAATAATAATAATTATAATAATAATAATAATATGTTTTGTTTAAAAATGACTGCTGCTTCAGCACTATTAATCTTATAAAGAGTCTTCTCTATCTTTCTGATGACGGCTTTCTCGTTGTTGCTTAGACTGGCGAGCAACGCACCAAAGGGCATGGTAAAATTCGGTTGAGTCATTTGATTTATTATTGCTTATACAATTCTCTCTCTCTCTCTCTCTCTCTCTCTAACGCGACGTTTCCTCCTGATCGACAGGACTTATCAAGCGATAACTGCTGAGGGACTGGAATTCCTGTGGTTGTTTGTTGTTTTTGATTTAGCTGACCTTGGTGTCAGCACGGGCTCTTGCTCACAGAGCAGCCCGTAATTCCTGTGGCGAGTCCTTCTGTGGCGAGTCCCTTCTCCTTTTATCGTGGTGTTGCGAGCTCTCCAGTACGGTCAGAGCACTTCTCCGGTTGGTCGAGTTTTTATTGGTTCCCGGGAAGGTGACTCATACGGCGGGCGTTGACAAGTCTTGCAGACCTTCTCAGGTAGGGGGTATCACCGGGAGCCTCTTGATTGGCTTCTACCTGCGTGACGTCACCCCTGGTATTATTCTCATGTCCGGTGTTCGTTCCATGTGCGCTGGTACTTTCGTTAGGGGAGAGGGGTGTGGTCCTCCTCACACTCGTCGGTATCAGGAACGCTTCTTGGGTGGTATTGAGGGGAGGCTTTTCTTCGACGGATGAGCAGCGCTTCTAGAGACGCAGACGTCGTGGTCAGGTCTGCACGCCTAAACCGGGTTAGGGGCGTAACCCGCAAGCTTGTCGCCCTCAACGGCGGTAAGCTACGCATTCAAGAAAAGACACAGAGGTATATCAACCTCACATCCATACCAGCCCACCCCTGAACAAAAGGACATATTAAAACCTCGGACTAAACTGCCACTCTTCATGTCAAAACCGAAGAAACACGAGAAACGCCTGGAGATTGAGATGCTCCTCGACTCGATTCAGCAGTTGGAAGCAAAGAAGATCCTAACAACGACGGACGCCCTTCAACCTCTTCTGCTAGCAGAGGCCCTTACGGACAGGGGGTCATACTCGAGTGGTATCTACACCAAAGAGATGAAGGAGGCAGCCGCAGATCTGAAGAAGAAAGAAGACATCACCGTAAGGCGTGCAGACAAGACAGCCGCGTTCGTGCTCATCAGCACCTCGGAATACTTCGAGAAACTCGACGCCATCTTGTCTGATGTCTCTAAGTTCGAGAGACTTACGAAGAACCCTACGGAAGACATCAAAAGCGACGCCAACCGGGTCATCGCAGCCGTGAATGCCGCTACGAATGCCACACACCTCCCGCCCATCCAAGGTGACTACAGCCTCGGCTACCTTTACGGGAACGTGAAGACCCACAAGGGGAAGGCAACCCCCTACGCCCGATCATCAGCCAAACGCCTGCCCCGACTTACGCTCTGGGGCCAAACGCCTTAATAAAATTCTGACCCCCCTCCCCCCTATATCCCCTCCAGGTACTGCCTCACCTCATCGGTGGAATTTTTTGGAGAAGATCCGCGACATCCCCCGGTGCGGGAACCATGGCGTCCTTAGACGTTGAGTCCCTATTCACCAACGTCCCAGTCGACGAGACGATAGGGATCATCATGGAGCGGGTATATAGGAATCCCGATATGAGACCCCCCTAACATCCCAGAAGACTCCTTAAGAACCCTGCTGGATATCAGTACGAAGAGAGCTTTCACCACCCACCGAGGACAGATGTACCGCCAGAAGGACGGCATAGCGATGGGGTCCCCCTTAGGAGTCCTCTTCGCTAACTTCTACATGGGAGAAGTGGAAGAAATGGTCTTCTCGCAACACAGATGTCCCCGCATACGCACGCTACATCGATGACATCTTCGTGCAAGCCGACTGCGAGGATGAGGTAGAAGCCCTTCGGCAGCAGTTCCTGCAGAAACAGCGCACTCAACTTCACTGTCGAGTACAGCAGCACGATCGGCTCTTCCCCTTCCTCGACGTCCTTGTCACGAAGACGAATCAGAAGTTGGCGACTACAGTTTACATCAAAGCTACGAACCTTGGACTTTGTCTGAATGGTGATAGCGAGTGTCCTGCGCGGTTCAAGACCACCACCATCAGGGCCTTCGTCAGGAGGGGCCCTCCCTCGCACTGTTCGACGTGGCAGGACACACACCTCGAACTCGACCGAGCATCCCAGATGCTAATTAACAATGGGTACTCGAATAAACTCGTAAACCGAGAAACTCGAGCCGCCCTTGACAAGTGGTACATGACGGAGGAAGAGAGAAGGAACATTCCGCCCCCGGAGGATATCAAACTTTTCTATAAAGCCTTCATGCACCACCAATACAACGGAAGAAGAAGCAGCCATGAAGAAAATAATAGAGTAACACGTCCGCCCCATGGAGGAAGGAAAGAGAGTGTCCCTCATTATTTACTACAAGAATCGGCGTACGAAGGACCTCCTGATGAAGAACAACCCCTCCCCACCGGCAGGAGACCCCCTGAAGCAGTCCAACGTCGTCTAACCGATACGTATGCCCCGAACCAAGATGCCCTGGGATTTACATCGGCATGACGACGATGCGCCTGTCAAAAAGGATTTCCTGCCACGCCCAGGAGGGCGCCATTAGCAGCACGCCCTTGCAGTACACCGCAGAAAACATCACGAGAGACGACATCGTCAGGAATACTAAGATCATCGGAGAGCACCTGACCCACGACGTCTGCGTCTCCTAGAAGTGCTGCTCATCCTCGAAGAAAAGCTCCCTCAATACCACCCAAGAAGCGTTCCTGATACGACGTGTGTGAGAGGACCACACCCCTCTCCCCTAACGAAAGTACCAGCGCGCATGGAACGAACACCGGACATGAGAATAATACCAGGGTGACGTCACGCAGGTAGAAGCCAATCAAGAGGCTCCCGGTGATACCCCCTACCTGAGAAGGTCTGCAAGACTTGTCAACGCCCGCCGTATGAGTCACCTTCCCGGGAACCAATAAAACTCGACCTACCGGAGAAGTGCTCTGACCGTACTGGAGAGCTCACAACACCACCATAAAAGGAGAAGGACTCGCCACCAGGAATCAGTTGCTGCTCGGCATCCGTGTAGCAACACCTCCGCTCACACGCTCCTAGACCCCTCCGCCCCGCTTCCAGCCCCATCTCCGCCCAGACTCCTCCACCGGCAGCCACCGACCAATCAGAAGCTAGCACAAAAACCTTCAAGCTTCTTTGTAGTTTTCAAGCTTGTCTTCTCGGCCACCAACCAATCAGCTTGCTGCAGACTTTCCCTGCATTTTAGCCCTGCCGACTTATAGTTGGCCCGCGCTTAGCAAGGAATAATAAGATTTGAGAGAGCTCTCTCACTCTTATAAGCAATTTGAAGACTTAATATTACTCCTCCTTTTCTCAAAAAATAACTTTCTCTTA
>NC_087220.1:25259757-25285296 GCF_015104395.2 Macrobrachium nipponense | reverse complement strand
ATTGACAACTCAAGCCCAATAATACAAATTTCAGTTACTTTTGGATAATAACCTCTCTCTCTCTCTCTCTCTCTCTCTCTCTCTCTCTCACATTTATATATATATATATATATATATATATATATATATATATATATATATATATATATATATATATATATATATATATATATACTATATATATATATATATATATATATATATATATATATATATATATATATATATATATATATATTAATATATATATATACTATATATGAACGATTCTGATGAGAAACTGAGAAGTCAGAGGGAGAATAATTGCTGTCACCTCAGGGAAGGTCGTTTCCCCGTTCCCGCCATGTTGAACAAGTAGTGAGTTATATTTAAGTGAATGATGATATTGTTGAATAATTCCTCTCACCTCTATAAGTCTGTACTTATCTATCACTATATAAATATATATATATATATATATATATATATATATATATATATATATATATTATATATATATATATATATATATATATATATGTTGTCAAACTTCCTTTTTGAGGAATGGAGTAGATGGACGAATGTCTCTGTCCCCCTAAAATCTTCGCGCTTAAAGACGTCGTTTGTATATCTCTTTTCCTGTTTTATCTGTTCAATTTCATTCTTCTATTTCTCTCTTTCCTCTTAAGACTTGAAAAGGACGACTGTTCACCTCTCTCGTTGCCTTCCACACAGAGGTTATAAATAGTTTTAATGTCACACAAAAGACGGTTGCCCTGAAGTAGCTGATTAAAGTGTCTCGTAAATCGTATGTATTTTGCCACTTGAGAGAGAGAGAGAGAGAGAATGATTATATACCTTTTGTTTATGCATGCTCAATCAGTTTTACCTTCTTTTTTCTTTTATATTCGTTTATTCGTATGTAAACGGTGTTTCCTTAATAATAGTACTAATAGATAGTATTCTTACTACATCCACTATTACTAGTAATCAGCATCATTACCATAACTTTTTATGACTTTTAACTCTGGAATCAGTCTTTCAATCACTCCTCCGACAGTAATTCAGTCTCTCATAGATATTTCTTTTTATATGAACATATTTCCTGTTGTAAAGTTAATGGGTTTTACCAGTCTTCCTTCGGCACCTGTCTACGCAAAAATTTTATGCTTTTGCTTCAGCTGATAATGAAAATAACGTTAAACACAGAGTGGGCACATGGAGATTTTTACTTAAGCATTTAATCAAGTCCACTTCTGACAATTTTCATCATTAAAACGGCTCATATTCTGACCTCCTTTCGACACCAAGCAGTCCCCATCCGTTCTGTCATTCACCAACCCAGCCCTTCCATCTCATATCCCTTCACTTACCAAATGCCCTCCCCTGTTTGTTTGTTTATTTTTTATTTTTTTTTTTTTTTTTTTACTTCTCAACCTCGGCCGTAAAAGGAATTCATGCCATGGTAGCGACTTAGAATCTAGTAAAGCTGAACTTAAACGAAAAGAGCAAGGAAAACGGATAAAAAGCTTCCTGAATATTTTCCCAGGTGCTGCTGAAGGTGAAGGCGAAGGCGTCTTCTCAAGATGGATGTTTTGAGTCGTTGACAATAAATTGCAAAAAAGAAGTTATTATTTTCGATTTCATATTTTAGTGAGCGTTTCACCTGGGCGGGTTGAGATGGGGAAATTGCTTGTGGGTGAGGAGTGGCGAACTTTTACTGGATATCGCGGTGGGAAAGGAAGGGACTTGGTAAAGGAGAGAGCAACATATATAAAAATACTCGAAGAAGGAAAAAACAATGAAGATGACGAAAGCAGCCACTTGAAGACTTGATGTACTTAAAGGGACAGGATTCATATGGAATAAAAAAAAGCGAGTGCATAAAGTGATTAAGCAATATCATGATGAGTTCATGAGAAAAGACATATTGAAAATGAAATATAATCTACAGTAATATAAGAGAACATTCCTATTTTCAAAGAAATAATATCGCAAAACAAAACATAAAATAAGACTTACATTTTCATACCCGTTGACTCTGTCTACACTAAACAAAATTATTGTTATATGAATTACGTTTCATTTTGTTTTTTTTCATTTGTCTTCAAACCTCCACGACTCACATCTATGTTAGAGATTTGCTCAACACCCTCTTTATATTTTCCAAAATTTACCTCCATAGGACATTATTTTTCATCTACCAAATCTTAAGCAGAGATGGTAGGTACTTTACCTGGCTCTGCTTCTTCTGCTATGCTTCTATTCTCGAATACCTTAAGAAGCAACCACCTTCATTCTTATATCACTATTTCGTTTAAGCGAGAGAGAGAGAGAGAGACAGAGAGAGAGAGAGAGAGAGACAGAGAGAGAGATTTGGGAGAGAGAGAGAGAGAGAGAGAAATCAAACGTAAAAGATGCATGTTACCGCTGAAAATCAAATTGAGATAGTGCAATGTACAGTGTAAGTAAAAGTTAATGAAAATAGTGAAGATAACCGCCCATTTTTAAGCACTTAAGGTTGTTTCCCCATGAAAGAGTTTGCTATTTTTTCCTTAAGTAAGATCTGTCTGGACTTAAAAAGCAGGAATAATTGCTTAAGTGGCATAATGAGAAAGAACTTACCGAGGAATTTTACCGTAAAATCATAAGAACGATTTCATAAACGTCAAGAGCAAGAAAACATAAATGGCGAATAATAATAATAATAATGATAATAATAATAATAATAATAATAATAATAATAATAATATAATAATAATAACTAATAATAATAATAATAATAATAAAATAATAACTACTCAAGAAAAAGAGGCAACAGAATCAACCATCTGATGTTCATGGACGACATCAGCTGTATGGATTGTATCTGGGGGACATCAGGATTGAGTTTGGAATAGAAAAATGCGCCTTAGTCAACATACAAAAAGGCAACAAAGTAACGAGAACTGAAGGGATAAAGCTACCAGATGGGAGCAACATCAAACACATAGATGAGACAGGATACAAATACCTGGGAATAATGGAAGGAGGGGGGATATAAAACACCAAGAGATGAAGGACACGATCAGGAAAGAATATATGCGAGACTCAAGGCGATACTCAAGTCAAAACTCAACGCCGGCAAATATGATAAAAGGCATAAACACATGGCAGTGCCAGTAATCAGATACAGCGCAGGAATAGTGGAATGGACGAAGGCAGAACTCCGCAGCATAGAGCAGAAAAACCAGGAAACATATGACAATACACAAAGCACTACACCCAAGAGCAAATACGGACAGGACTATACATAACACGAAAGGAATGAGGGGAGAGGACTACTAAGTATAGAAGACTGCGTCAACATCGAGAACAGAGCACTGGGGCAATATCTGAAAACCAGTGAAGACGAGTGGCTAAAGAGTGCATGGGAAGAAGGACTAATAAAAGTAGACGAAGACCCACAAATATACAGAGACAGGAGAATGACTGACAGAACAGAGGACTGGCACAACAAACCAATGCACGGACAATACATGAGACAGTCTAAAGAACTAGCCAGCGGATGACACGTGGCAATGGCTACAGAGGGGAGAGCTAAAGAAGAAAGGGGACTGAAGGAATGATAACAGCGGCACAAGATCAGGCCCTAAGAACCAGATATGTTCAAAGAACGATAGATGGAAATAACATCTCTCCCATATGTAGGAAGTGCAATACGAAAAATGAAACCATAAACCACATAGCAAGCGAATGCCCGGCACTTGCACGAACCAGTACAAAAAGAGGCATGATTCAGTGGCAAAAGCCCTCCACTGGAGCCTGTGCAAGAACATCAGGAACCTTGCAGTAATAAGTTGTACGAGCACCAACCTGAGGGAGTGATATAAAACGATCACGCAAAGATCCTCTGGACTATGGTATCAGAACGGATAGGGTGATACGTTGCAAACAGACCAGACGTGACGTTGATTGACATAGTCAAAGAAAAGAAAGTATTCACCAGAGTTGAAGAGAAGGAGAGGGAAAAAAGGGATAAGTATCAGATCTGGAAAATAGAAATAAGAAGGATATGGGATATGCCAGTGGAAATCGTACCCATAATCAGAGGAGCGCTAGGCACGATCCCAAGATCCCTGAAAAGGAATCTAGAAAAAACTAGAGGCTGAAGTCGATCCAGGACTCATGCAGAAGAGTTGTGATCCTAGAAACGGCACACACTAGTTAAGAAAAAGTGAATGGACTCCTAAGGAGGCAGGGATGGCCAACCCGGAAACCAACCCCACACTATAAATACCACCCAGTCGAATTGGAGGACTGTGATAGAGCAAAAAAAAAAAAAAAAAATAAAAAAAAATAAATAAATAATAATAATAATAATAATAATAATAATAATAATAATAATAATAAAATAATAATAATAATAATAATAATAATAACTGTCAATCCAATGGCATAAAATCGTAGGTAAAACGGAAATAAGAGGAAATGCCGGTGGTTAGACTAAACGATGCGGGAGGCAGAGTAAGAAGGGAGAACAGGTGAGAAGAAAGACTGAAAAAAAAAGAAAAACTGCAAGTGATGGATGTAGGTATATCGAATTGTTGACAAGAAGACTAAAAAATTAGGGAAAAACAAGAGAAGAGACGATAGTAAAACAAATCAGAATCTGGTGAAGAGCTGCTGTGAAGAAAGAAATATAGAGAAATTAATAATATAAGAGGAGAGGAGAGAAATGCCGAAAGTTAAAATATATATAATCTAGAAAAAATATAAAGAAATAAAATAAGAAATTTGAGACTGAATGATCGATTTATAATGATCTATTTTTCTAAAAACGAGAGGAATGTTGTCACAACTACTTGATTTTAGAAACTAAACCGGGAATGGACAAATAAAGAATAGCAAGGTGGTTAAAGAACCCCTCAGAAAGCAATGAAAAGAAAGAAAACAGAGGTAAAGTATACTGCAATGAGTTGGAAGATACTCAAATAATGTTTATGAATAATCGAGGACGGATATATTGAAGGAAATTATTCAGTTAAACTGACATAAAATATTTGGGGCATTAGAAGGACATTGAAAGAATCAGCAAGAAACTGTGTACATTTCACGAAAGGGCGTGAGTACACCAAAACACAGAACAACTTATGTACACACACAGAGAGAGAGAGAGAGAGAGAGAGAGAGAGAGAGAGAGAGAGTACTACCCTTAGACCATAATCAGAGTGACGAGTTTTTAACACAGAAGAGCTTCCATCAGCACAGAAAAATGCAACTTTCTGGTGAATGGTTGTTGCAGTCAAGCTGGACTAAGAAAAATAGTATAATGCAAGGGTGAAAAGAGAACTGGAAAATCAATCGCTGTGCATCAGGAGAGAAAAACATCGCTCGAGGATTTTGGAGAAACAAATATAGGATGGAAATTGTGCTTCGGGCAAAAAGGAAATTCGGTAAAAGGGGACCAGACATAAAATACAGTTTTGTGAATAAAAATGAGATAGATCAAGCGTGAAAGCACAAAAGAAGATAACATAAAAGTCTGAGCCAGGAAAGATGGGGTTCTATGCGAAGTGAAGAATTTCTGTGCCAAGGAATGACAGGAAATGCCAATCTTGCAAAACATGTTTACTCGTGGACCTGATTATGCTCTCCGGTTTTCATTCCGGTCTTCCTTTCATCAGAAAATTTAAACTTTTCCACATCTTAAAGAAGAAGAAGAAAAAAAAAACAAAAAAAAAAAAACTAATATGCCGGGCTTAGGGAACTTATAACTGAAACTGCATTTCTAGCACCGAGGAAAGGCTTAATAAAAAAAAATAGTAAGTGTCACTCATATTTGATAGCAACTACCTTTCACCTTCAACATTACTGGATGCAGTTGCACTTTTAAATGTAAACACAGATATATTGAACTTTTTGCATATAATAAATTATGATGCATAGTCATAGTTTATCGAAATGCTTATAAATATGCAATAAAGTGATTGAGAAGGAATTCATACGAAGCGTTTTAGCAAATAGATGGAGTAACTTTTACAAACCTCAAAATGGTGTCGTTCACCCTTAGAACGTCAATATTATACGTCCTGACCAACATTCTGAAGAAAGAAAAATCTAATTACTCTGGTGTCCAAGATCGAAATCTGGCATAAAAATGCACAGAAAAATATGGCAAAGTAAAATATAGCATGGAGGAATTAAACAATAACCTATGAAGGACCTATCAGCAAATATTCATATAAATCAGAAAAATTTGAGATGAATAAAAATAATAAAATAATAATAATAATAATAATAATATGTTTTGTTAAAAATGACTGCTGCTTCAGCACTATTAATCTTATAAAGAGTCTTCTCTATCTTTCTGATGACGGCTTTCTCGTTGTTGCTTAGACTGGCGAGCAGCACCAAAGGGCATGGTAAAATTCGGTTGAGTCATTTGATTTATTATTGCTTATACAATTCTCTCTCTCTCTCTCTCTCTCTCTCTCTCTCTCTAACGCGACGTTTCCTCCTGATCGACAGGACATTATCAAGCGATAACTGCTGAGGGACTTGAATTCCTGTGGTTGTTTGTTGTTTTTGATTTAGCTGACCTTGTGTCAGCACGGGCTCTTGCTCACAGAGCAGCCCGTAAATTTCCTGTGGCGTAGTCCTTCTGTGGCGAGTCCTTCTCCTTTTATCGTGGTGTTGCGAGCTCTCCAGTACGGTCAGAGCACTTCTCCGGTAGGTCGAGTTTTTATTGGTTCCCGGGAAGGTGACTCATACGGCGGGCGTTGACAAGTCTTGCAGACCTTCTCAGGTAGGGGGTATCACCGGGAGCCTCTTGATTGGCTTCTACCTGCGTGACGTCACCCCTGGTATTATTCTCATGTCCGGTGTTCGTTCCATGCGCGCTGGTACTTTCGTTAGGGGAGAGGGGTGTGGTCCTCCTCACACACGTCGGTATCAGGAACGCTTCTTGGGTGGTATTGAGGGGAGGCTTTTCTTCGAGGATGAGCAGCGCTTCTAGGAGACGCAGACGTCGTGGGTCAGGTCTGCACGCCTAACCGGGTTAGGGGCGTAACCCGCAAGCTTGTCGCCCTCAACGGCGGTAGCTAACGCATTCAAGAAAAGCACAGAGGTATATCAACCTCACTCCCATACCAGCCCACCCCTGAACAAAAGGACATATTAAACCTCGGACTAAACTGCCACTTCATGTCAAAACCGAAGAAGAAACACGAGAAACGCCTGGAGATTGAGATGCTCCTCGACTCGATTCAGCAGTTGGAAGCAAAGAAGATCCTAACAACGACGGACGCCCTTCAACCTCTTCTGCTAGCAGAGGCGGCCCTTACGGACAGGGGGTCATACTCGAGTGGTGATCTACACCAAAGAGATGAAGGAGGCAGCCGCAGATCTGAAGAAGAAAGAAGACATCACCGTAAGGCGTGCAGACAAGACAGCCGCGTTCGTGCTCATCAGCACCTCGGAATACTTCGAGAAACTCGACGCCATCTTGTCTGATGTCTCTAAGTTCGAGAGACTTACGAAGAACCCTACGGAAGACATCAAACGCGACGCCAACCGGGTCATCGCAGCCGTGAATGCCGCTACGAATGCCACACACCTCCCGCCCATCCAAGGTGACTACAGCCTCGGCTACCTTTACGGGAACGTGAAGACCCACAAGGAAGGCAACCCCCTACGCCCGATCATCAGCCAAACGCCTGCCCCGACTTACGCTCTGGCCAAACGCCTTAATAAAATTCTGACCCCCTATATCTCCTCCAGGTACTGCCTCACCTCATCGGTGGAATTTTTGGAGAAGATCCGCGACTCCCCCGGTGCGGGAACCATGGCGTCCTTAGACGTTGAGTCCCTATTCACCAACGTCCCAGTCGACGAGACGATAGGGATCATCATGGAGGGTTATATAGGAATCCCGATATGAGCCCCCTTAACATCCCAGAAGGACTCCTTAAGAACCCTGCTGGATTATCAGTACGAAGAGAGCCCCTTTCACCACCCACCGAGGGACAGATGTACCGCCAGAAGGACGGCGTAGCGATGGGGTCCCCCCTTAAGGAGTCCCTCTTCGCTAACTTCTACATGGGAGAATTGAAGAAAGGGTCTTCTCGCAACACAGATGTCCCCGCACATACGCACGCTACATCGATGACATCTTCGTGCAAGCCGACTGCGAGGATGAGGTAGAAGCCCTTCGGCAGCAGTTCCTGCAGAACAGCGCACTCAACTTCACTGTCGAGTACAGCAGCAACGATCGGCTCCCCTTCCTCGACGTCCTTGTCACGAAGACGAATCAGAAGTTGGCGACTACCGTTTACAAAAAGAAGCTACGAACCTTGGACTTTGTCTGAATGGTGATAGCGAGTGCCTGCGCGGTTCAAGACCACCACCATCAGGGCCTTTGTCAGGAGGGCCCTCTCGCACTGTTCGACGTGGCAGGGACACACACTCGAACTCGACCGAGCATCCCAGATGCTAATTAACAATGGGTACTCGAACAAACTCGTAAACCGAGAAACTCGAGCCGCCCTTGACAAGTGGTACATGACGGATGGAAGAGAGAAGGAACATTCCGCCCCCGGAGGATATCAAACTTTTTCTATAAAGCCTTCATGCACCACCAATACAAGGAAGAAGAAGCAGCCATGAGAAAATAATAGAGGAACACGTCCGCCCCAGGAGGAAGATAAGAGAGTGTCCCTCATTATTTACTACAAGAATCGGCGTACGAAAGACCTCCTGATGAAGAACAACCCCTCCCCACCGGCAGGAGACCCCCTGAAGCAGTCCAAACGTCGTCTTACAGATACCGTATGCCCCGCCCAATAAGGATGCCCTGGGATTTACATCGGCATGACGACGATGCGCCTGTCAAAAAGGATTTCCTGCCACGCCCAGGAGGGCGCCATTAGGCAGCACGCCCTTGCAGTACACCGCAGAAACATCACGAGAGACGACATCGTCAGGAATACTAAGATCATCGGGAGAGCACCTGACCCACGACGTCTGCGTCTCCTAGAAGCGCTGCTCATCCTCGAAGAAAAGCCTCCCCTCAATACCACCCAAGAAGCGTTCCTGATACCGACGTGTGTGAGGAGGACCACACCCCTCTCCCCTAACGAAAGTACCAGCGCGCATGGAAACGAACACCGACATGAGAATAATACCAGGGGTGACGTCACGCAGGTAGAAGCCAATCAAGAGGCTCCCGGTGATACCCCCTCACCTGAGAAGGTCTGCAAGACTTGTCAACGCCCGCCGTATGAGTCACCTTCCCGGGAACCAATAAAAAAAAAACTCGACGCCTACCGGAGAAGTGCTCTGACCGTACTGGAGAGCTCACAACACCACGATAAAAGGAGAAGGACTTCGTCCACACGGCAAATTCCAGTTGCTGCTCGGCATCCGTGGTAGCCAACACCTCCGCTCACTACCGCTCCTAGACTATCCGCCCCGCTTCCAGCTCCATCTCCGCCCAGACTCCTCCCACCGGCAGCCACCGACCAATCAGAAGCTAGCACAAAAACCTTCAAGCTTCTTTGTAGGTTTTCAAGCTTGTGCTTCTCGGCCACCAACCAATCAGCTTGCTGCAGACTTTCCCTGCATTTTAGCCCTGCCGACTTTATAGTTGGCGCGCTTAGCAAGGAATAATAAGATTTGAGAGAGCTCTCTCACTCTTATAAGCAATTTGAAGACTTAATATTACTCCTCCTTTTCTCAAAAAATAACTTTCTCTTATTAACACCGTCTCTCTTGTGGAACATTTGGTAGCCCTTGAGGTCTAAAAACTCCAACAGAAGCAAGACCAAAGAGACAAATCTTCCTACTGTCGCAATACTATATTGCAAGTAGCACAGGAAACCATAGGCTGGCGCCTTCCATAAGCCAGGACTCATTGTAATTGAAAACCAAGCCTTCAGGCAACTCACACACACATTTTCACCTCACAGACCCTCTCTCTCTACTTGGATCATTCATAAATGGCATCCTCACCCTCACCCTCATCATCTCCCACCAATCCATCACCCTCTAAGACAATGACGACTAGAAGACGGACCAGATCAGCCGGCAGCTCCCCTGATGACAACTCTCCATCCCAAGATTCAAAGACCAAGACTTCACTCTCCCAAAGCCCTAGATGACACCCCCCCACAGACAAATAAACAACCTCTCCTACCATTCCCCACCATGGACAGCTCTGATGACTATGATACACAAGGAAACGATGACAATGACTACCAGGTAGCTGGCAACCGAAAAAAATTAAGGAAAATGAGAAAGACACCTAACACCACTCACACACAACCTCCTGCAACATCACAAGACAACACTCAAATCGACACACAATCTCTAAAAGAATTTCCCCCACTACACAAATTCAAGGTAATCCTCACTCCCAATCAGACGACGTATAACAGCGGTTTAAAGATCTTGAACACAAACACCCCAACATACAAATAACAGCCAAACCAACAAGCGAGGACAGTTTATTATCACACCCCAGACAAACCAGAATCAGCAGACATACTCAAAAAGCAAAAACCAAAACTTCCAGTACTTAGACCCCACAACAGAAAAAAAACTGAAACAAAAAAAGGTTATCATACTTGGATACCCAACATCCCTTCAGTCGACCCCATCAAGAAGCTCCCAGGAGTATTTACACGCCGAAAGATGCCTAACAAGGCAAAAAGAACCTTCTAAGAAAGTCCTTGTCACTTTCCAAGGCAAAAGGCCCCCTTTCGTAGACATCCCGACATGGGGTAATATAACACCGAGGTTTTCACGCCTGAACCCTTAAGATGCTTTAAGTGCCAACGATTTGGCCATCACCAGCAGGAGTGCACAGCTAAGGCCTATATGCGGTGTTTTGCAGTGGGAAACACCCAACAAGTGACTGCATCGACAAGCACAAAAAGAAAGAGGCAACAACAGCCAGATGCCCTAACTGCCACAAGGGGACACCATGCATGGTACAAGGGCTGCATGGAAAGACTGAAAAGAATATGGAATATGAAAGGATCTCCTCCCCCAACCACAGAAACAACAGAACTCACACAATACACATCACACTCACAACCACCTACCACACAGCAAGAACCCCAAAGAGATCTCGCCAAACAATGGCAGCACCCAATCCAACAACACACACACAAACCACCACAATCACACAGACCCCAACACTACCAGCAAACACATAAAACAGGACCACAATCACAAAAAACCCAACACCACCAGCCACCTACACAGACACAGAAACAGCAAGCAACCCCAACGAAGCCCCACGAAAACCGCGACCCCAGACTCACAGAAGGCACACTATACACACAGAGAAACACGCAGGTCCCAAATGCCAGACCCACTTCCTTCCTACCCTACTCCACACCAAAACAGCCACTTCTCCCCACCCCAGCCATTCCTCCCAACATGCCCTCTTCCTCCCACCCCGTTCATGAGAGTAACACCCGTACCGATAGTCAGGTTAGTGCCCCAGAGCCCCCCACCAACAAACATAGCTACAACCTCACACGTGAAGAACTCAGGAGGGAAATAGCAGCGGTAGTATCGCAAGTTCTTCACCACTTACTCCCAGAGCAACACTTTACTGCAGAGCTCAGGAAAACACTGGTATCATTGATAAACTAAAATGGAGCAGAACAATCAAAACCCAAACAACACCCCAAACGACAAAAACAGCACACACTCAACCCTAAAAATCCTTCAATGGAACATAAACAGTGCCAACACCAAATACGCCACACTGCAATCACAGGTGCTCGTAGAAAAACATGACGTTGTCCTCCTACAGGAAACTCTTGTTAGAGAAACCAACAAATTCTCTTTTCAGGGATACACAGTATACAAAACCCCACACACAAATGAAAACAGAGGTTTAATCACCCTGGTGAAAGCAACAATTCCATCAGAGAAAATAAGAAACATAGACTGTGGGCAAGGCATTGAAACGCTAAGCATCCAGATAAGGCTAGAAAATACCTCACTAGTCATTCACAACATATACAAAGGCCATGACAAAATCCTTGAAGGAGAAAACCTCTTCAGTGCTGCCTCCAGAGAAAACACATTCTTTGCAGGAGACTTCAATGCGCATCATCCATGCCTACGATCCCTACAACATACAAATGCAGCAGGCAGACACATACATCTGCTCCTGGAAGAATTTCCTGAAGTGGCACTGCTAAATGACACAAACGAAGCTACTCACCTCCGAGGAGGTAGACTGGACCTGAGCTTCGTATCCCAAAACCTGAAAGAAGAATGTGCATGGAAAGTGCACCCAATACTAACCAGCGACCACTTTGCAACTGAAACCAGCATAAAAATAACAAAAATTCCCCCTCCACCACCCCCAGCAGAAGGATGGAGACCGGACCTGGCAAACTGGCCCACTTTTGAAAACCAAATGACTGAGTGGGCAACACAGTACCTCCAAACTCCGGCCCAAAACATAAACACACTTCAAGAGGACTTTGTGAGTAGCCTGCATAATGCAGCAAACATTTCCATGCCTAAGAAAACTTTTACCACTAACCAAACCCCCCACAAGGACAACTGGTACTACAACACAAGAATAAAGGAAATGAACTCAAGAGTAAATAGGACAAGAAAACTCTTCAGACGCAATCCCACTGATGAGATGCATGCTCTCCTAAGAGAAGTTATAAACCATGCAACACAAACTGCCAAAGAAGTGAAGCAAGAAACCTGGCTTAAATGGTGTCACAGACCACCCGACTTACTCCCATTGCAAAAATGTTCAAATGGTTCAACAAAATATCAGGAAAATCCAAGATAACACAACCACACCATCCTGACCCTCAAGCTGAAGCAAACAGACTTGCACAGCATTTTGCCGACAGGACCAAATCGGCACACCTGCCACAAACACAAGAGAAAGGCAAGTGGCACTAGACCCAGGGAGATGGAGAGTCATTAACACAGCCTGCAACATCCCTGATGATACAGACACTCCATTCACACTAAAGGAACTGGGCAAAGCCCTTCAAAAGGGAACAGACACAGCCCCTGGAGTCAGACATGATCACATATAGCATGCTGAAGAACATGGGAACGGCAGCCAAAACAGTTCATCTCCATATAATCAATAGAACATACACAGAACGCAGTAGACCCACACAATGGAACCAACAAAATACACAGCCGATTCCCAAGCCCAAAGAACCCAACTCCTACAGACCCATCTCTCATCAGTTGCACAGAAAAGACTGCAGAGGGAGAATGGTGCTAAACAGACTGCTATTGAAAACAGGACCTCTACACCATCGCCTATATGCCTACAAAGAGGGCATAGGCACACAAGAATGCCTAGCAGATGTCATGTCCACAATCAACGAAAGGAAAGCAATAGTAGTTTTTCTGGACTTAGAAAAAGCTTATGAGCTAGCCAGTGCAGCTGCCATCCTTGAAGCCTTGGCTGACAAGGCGGTAAAGGGCAACCTTTTAGCATGGGCCAAAGGATGCACGCAAAACAGACAGGCTAGAGTCACCTTCCAAGGAGCAAGCTCGGACTTTCTCAGTCTAGAGAATGGAACACCTCAAGGAGGCATACTCAGCCCCTTCCTTTTCAAACGTTTTTAATGGAAAAAATTAGCCACAACCACCCTACCCAATGGAGTTGAAATATTCATTTATGCAGATGATGTCTGCCTAGTCGCACAGACAGACACAGATCTCACCAGAACATGCAAAGTGCAATAATGCAAATTGAAAATAAATGCAAAGACTTAGGTCTAAAAATCAACACTGCAAAGACAAAAGCAATGGCCATCAAACACAGTCTAGACCCAAATGAAATACAGCTCATGGGTGAACCCATTGAATGGGTAGACAATTTTGTGTACCTAGGAGTTAACATAAACAAGCAACTCTCCCCACGCAAAGAACTTGAAATACTCAAGCAGAAAGTCAAAAGCAGACACAATGCCATGAGGAGGATCACCTCTCTACAACAGGGAGCAGTATATCACGCCCTCAGAAACTTCGACATACAAACAATAAGGGCAACGGTTGAGTATGCCGCACCTGTTCTCACCAGTCTCTCAAGCACAGAGCAAAAGAGCCTTGAAGTAATTCAAAACAATGCCCTGAGACTCATCACAGGTGCTCCAATGTGGACTAACTTATGCATTCTGAGACATGAAACAAAACTACAGTCTCTGACATACAGAATAGACCAGAGAAACACATCCATCCTGCTAAAAACATTAAAAAATGAAAGGAACTGTCCACTAAAAAGAGAGATCAAAAAGTGCATTGATCTCCACGAAGATCTAGACCCACCCAAGACATACTCTGGCAACCTTTTAGAAACACTGAGAAGAGTAGGCATGCAAAAGCATGCTGCTGACATCAGAGAAGACTCTCCTCTTGCTGAGTATGTAGAACCAGCACCCTGGAAATCAGAACTCTTCAATATCAACTACACAGTCCTACCGGCAAGCAAAGAAGCATGCACCGTTCAAACAGCTGAAACAAGCAGCACAAGATTCAATAAGGAAAACGACAGCCACAAATGAATACTTTTACAGATGGATCAGTAGACCTCAGCATTCCTGCAGCGGCAGCAGGAGTCTACTCAACATCACTAAAAGGGAGCTGGAGGCTCTCAGATAACGCCTCCACTCTACAGACTGAGCTGATAGCAATCGCTAAAGCGCTAGAAGACTCTCAACACAAACTAGGAAACACAACTATCCACACCGACTCAAAAGGAGCAATACAAGCCATCACAAAAGGCAAGGCAAAAGAAAATATCAAACTCCTGACAAGTATATGGGCAATTGCTAACATCCACCAAATCAGAAACAGACAGATTACTCTCAACTGGATTCCAAGTCACATAGGAATCCAAGGAAATGAGGAAGCAGACTCCCTAGCAAAGAGTGGGTTGCACATTAACAAACATAGGTATTAAAATCAGCCACTCACTGACTCAACTTAAGAGCAAAGCCTCAGCATACTGTCAAGTGCAAGAAGAAAGCAAAGTCAGGAGAGCGGTCTTTGGAGGCTCTAACACTGCAAAGTGGTATGTAGACACCACCAGTCTGCAACCACATGACATTCCCAAAGATATGTCAAGAGCACTAGCAGTCATAATTCATCGTCTAAGGCTGGGATACCAATGCACTTGGCAAAAAGATAGTAGGCGATCCCAGGCCATGTGAGTACTGCGAAAGAATTCCAGAAGAACCTCTAGAACACTACCTCTTAGACTGTCCAGAAACGGAGCAACTAAGAGGTAGGTACATAGGAAATGAACGCACAACCACTCAAATCACAAGCACATTCTAGCAAACACCCATGAATTAGCAGGTTTCCTGTGCTCCTACCCACCACCTAGTAGGAACAGAACACAACCCTGACTGACAGCACATGATGCCAACAATCATGACCACTACCACATCCCAACCTAACCCACATAACATGCAAGACAAAAAAAGACAAACCTCTTTAACAGACATCCCCATTCACCTCTTGCCTCCTTCATCACCCTCCCTTACGCTCATCACTATCCATCCACCACACTCACCAGACAACACACACCCAAAGAAAGCGGACCGGAAAAGGAACATGTCTCAGAAATTCACGAGCTACCTTACTAGCTAACTGTGCCTACAACTCAAACCTTCATTCTTCCAATCTGTTGGTCTCTCCTACTAGCCAACACTCACTACTATCCAGCTTTTCCTACGACTGAAGGGTACCTTAGGGTTTTTAAAGGGTTTCAACCCCTTGCCCATCAAATCCTTCATTCAATATCTAATCACCTTCACCACATCATTCATTGATCACCAATAAAGATTGCATATCCTAAGCATCTCACATCTCATGCTAATATGAATTACGGGCTGCTCTGTGAGCAAGAGCCCGTGCTGGCACAAGGCCAGCTTAATCTTAAACAACAACAACAACCACAGGAATTCAGTCCCTCAGCAGTTATCGCTTGATAATGTCCTGTCGATCAGGGGGAAACGTCGCGTTAGAGAGAGAGAGAGAGAATTGTATAAGCAATAATAAATCAAATGACTCAACCGAATTTTACCATGCCCTTTGGTGCGTTTGCTCGCCAGTCTAAGCAACAACGAGAAAAGCCGTCATCAGAAAGATAGAGAAGACTCTTTATAAGATTAATAGTGCTGAAGCAGCAGTCATTTTTAACAAAACATGTCTACGAGAGGGTCTCCTTCCGGAATAATAATAATAATAATAATAATAATAATAATAATAATAATAATAATAATAATAATAATAATAATAATACAAATATAATAATAATAATAATAATAGGAACAATAGGCACGATCCCAATATCTCTGAAAAGGAATTTAAAAAAAAACTAGAGCTGAACTAGCTCCAGGACTCAGGCAGAAGAGTGTACACGCTTCTAGAAACAGCGCATATAGTAAGAAAAGTTATGGTCTCCTAGGAGGCAGAATGGAGCCCGGAACCCCACATTATAAGTACCACCCAGTCAAACTGGAGGACTGTGATAGACCAAACAATGAAAAAAAAGAATTATATATAGTTTACATCTTCAATAATATTATCAAACATTCTGACAAGAAATCCTAACCCCCCCAAAACGTGAAACCGCCACATTTAAAAAAATCATTCTAATACTTGCATCACTCACAATGGACAGCATTCATTGCAATCAGAATCTCTCCTTCTACAAATCTTTCTTTCTGAGAACCTTTTTATTCATTAACATTTCTACGATTTTGCTTGGCTGTCCAACAACGTTTTCCGCTCCTTCGTTTGTCCCCCTTCTACCCTCTATTTTTATCTGTTTACGTTCTCCTCTCCCGCTTTCTTATTGGCTGTCTTATGAATACTTATACATTGTTTCGAGTTGTACTCACGTTTTATTTTGTTTCGTGCGATAATTATATATATACTATATATATATATATATATATATATATATATATATATATATATATATATATATATATATATATATATATATATATATATAAACAGGACGTTCTTCAGTTTTTTAAGGGTAAAATTATCCCCTATTCAGATCATTTCCCATTGACGCTTGACAAAATAATAAAGCTAGTTGAATTACGTGCATCTAATAACGTATTTTCATTCGGGGAATCGATCTACAAGCAAAAATTCGGGTGTAGTATGGGTAGTCCTTTAAGTCCTGTTCTAGCCAATCTGTACATGGAATACTTTGAAACTACAGTAATAAATGCAATAAAACCCAAAAACATGCTGTGGATGAGATACGTGGATGACATCCTAACATTTTGGGATAATAAGTGGGGTAATTTTAATGAATTCCTCTCAAAATTAAACGCATTAGTGCCCAGCATCAAATTTAAAGTTGAATGGAAACAGACAACAAAATTCCTTTTCTTGATGTTTTAATAATCAAGGACACAACAGAATACAAATTTACCATATACAGAAAACCAACGTTCTCACTTTCATACATTCACTACTTTAGCTATCACGACATTACTATCAAGGAAATAGGTGTAGCTGGCAACCTTGTTCTTAAGAGCCTTACGAATTTGTTCCCCAGAATTCCTGGAAAAAGTATCCTGACCATATAATTGAGAAAGCAATTCACAAAGCAAACGCAATTTTCTGCCGACCCCCTAAAGACAAAACCAGAGATACACCCAACAATAAAATAAAAATTTCTCACCTGGACATGATTAAGAGAGTAACCCACCCCCTCGGAAAATCTAACCCTTTTGCATTTACTTACCCAAACACCTTAGCCAAATCCCTGATTAACGTCCAAAAAAAGACATCTCCCAAGGACTCTAGGGTATACGAAATCCCATGCCAGGACTGTGACCAATCTTACATCGGATTTACAGGTAAATCACTTCCCCAGAGATTAATAAACACAAACGGTATGGACAATAGAACTCGGCTATTTTCAACCATATAAATGAACATAACCATAGAATAAACTGGAATTTGTCACGTGTAATTTATAGCAGCAACTGCTGGTACAAGAGTCAAATGATGGAATCGGCCTTAATAAAAGAGAGGCAGGTAATGAACATCTCAAAAGGAGCATGGATTTCAGATACGATCGACAAGGTTTTCAATCCAACCAACACTCAAGAAGATTAAAGGAAGATTATCAGCAGGGTGACCTAAATTGGCTTGCGTGTGGATGGACCTCTTGGTATAAATATTACCTTTTCTGTAAACTTTTCTCATTCATCTACCTGAAGAGGGAGACAGCAGTCTCTAAAATATAGTACTTTTCTCTCTATTTGGGGGGTGGTTTTTTATGGGCTCCTTTTATTAGATATATATATATATATATATATATATATATATATACTATATATATATATATATCTATATATATATATATATATATATATATATATCCTAATATATTATATATATATACATGTGTGTGTATGTTTTGTGTGTGTGCGGGTGCGCACGTGTGTATGTGTGCGTGTGTTTTATCATTAACCGAAATAATAATTTCTTAAACTAATAACACTTCAAATTTAAAAAGAATTGCTCGTTAAGATAATAATATATATAACAAAAACTTGAAAACTGAGGATGATGAAATATAACTAGACCAAAGAATAAATTTTACTTTGTTTCGTAAACTTTCTAGCCTCTTTCTGTATAACGGAAGACTACAATAGATATCGGAGATATATCCAGGGTGTTTTGTTTTAAACAGTAAAACGTAGTGTAACTAACTTCCTGAGAAGTGTAGACTCTATTCACGCGTAAATTAAGTTATCTATTTTTCCTAATCTTTCATAGAATCAAAAGTGTTCTGTCTCCAAGGTAGAAAGTTTGTTATTTCCTTTCCTAATCTCCTCCTTACTTCACTCTCTCTGTCGCTCGTGTTACGAGCGAACCGAAGTCTTACTGGAAACGGGCTCATTTCTGGCGGACCGGCACCGCCAGCCCTAACTCTGTTCAGATGTTAACATCTCAAAAAGTATTGAAGATAAAAGAAAAATTATTCCGGAAGGATAACACCTTACCACTTTACATTTCATCCCATATAAGAATTATTATGAGTGAGGCGAATTCTTGCTGGAAACGGTACGGCCTGGCTCTAAAGCTATTCAAATGCTAATATCTCCTAAAAATAAAACCTTATATCCTTAAATTTCATACCATATAGGATTTATTTTTAAATTGTCATAAATTCACATTTGAATGATGTTTTAATTATTGCATTATAATTTTCTCAAAATACGAGATTTCTGCACCAAATCCGATATTTTTCTCGAATTCTAGGCTTAGTTAAACTATGTCTTCTCACCTCTGCTATAAAGAATCATTCTGCATTGTATCGTTTGGCATTAGCAGTTTGATGTTGGAAGACCCTTTGATGGTTTCACTTGAAGCTCCGTGAGTTATCGCCTTTAGAGCGCCCTACTGGCAATGTTTATTTGTTATTTAGCAATGTCTGGGGGCAGACCCTATTCAATCAATCTTCACTCTGCAATTTATCCAGGGTTTGTTTATACAATGGAAAACGAATATACTTAAGTCATGAGGGCTCTTTCACATTGCACTATGTGAGTTATGACTACAGATGGAATGGTCAGAGTAACGACTTATTCAACAATAACAGGAAAACTACGTGGAAAAGGATTGTCATGAATAATTGGTAAAAAATAAATAATCACACAACCTGAAGGAGCAGTCCCGTAACAAAAACTTTACGGTGACATCATTCATTAGAAATATCATCAAGATAAAACATCTAAAAAAATAATTAGCACTGCTCATGATGATAAAGTTGCTTCTGAAACATTAGTGAAATAAAGTTCTGGAACTCCTTAGACGCTTTGAAGAGATGTGATGTTCAATTTCAATACTCACAGAGAGGATGGCATCAGTCTTGTTTATGTATGATGTTCTTAAAAGAAAAAAAAAGTCCTTAGTGAAAATTTCAAAGACTGAAGGCTTGCTTTGGCTGAAGCATATATCTCTTTCATGAATTGACGAATTCTTAAGGACCTCTAGGCTCACTACCTCAGCACAGCGTCATAAACAGCGTCGTCATTTCCTAATTTTCCTTTTCTGAAATACGAGGGGAAACCGTATTCCACACGTTACAAAATTAATCCTATTTTTCATATTATATTAATGGATGTTCATATATTTATTTGTATCTTTACACTTTTCGTAAGTACTAGCATTGTTTTAAATGAACAATCACTGACCATGAGTTCGTTTTATCTAATATTCAGATGGAAATTATGAATACTACTACTGCCTACAACAACAAGAATACAAACGAGAGCAATTATGTCTAACTAGTTTTTCGCGATATTTCCGTCTTCCATCTCAATTCGTATATTTCCTCTTTGTGTCTTGCTTATGAATTCCTTTATCAAGGGCCATCTTTTACAAAACAATCTCCATAAGTTTTATTTTTTAGCTTTTCTAAATGATTTTCTTTCTAATTCTGCGCCATTTTACCTTCATTCTTCTCTTTAATCTAAATACAATTTCCACTTCAAACTCTCTGAAGTTTAAATTTTCGTATACTTTTTCCTTAACTTTTAAGTTAAAGTGCATGCTGTATTTTATTGTGCGTGTGTGTGTATGTGTGTGTGTGAGTGGGTAATGAATCTTTCCTATAAATAAATCGTATTATGTCTCACTGAGAAATGATAAGCTTTCCAAAGCGATGCAGAACCGAAAGCTCAGCAAATTCTCGAGCACAAAAACATTTTCTTTTTGCAGTGTTCTGGGCATTGACTTTCTGGTCGCCTCGGTGGATTTACCACCGAAGTAAGACACTCGATACTGGATGAAGATTCGGGAAACTGTTTATCTGGGGATTTACTTTACGCTGAATTTGAAGTTGCGTCTGAAATGTTCTTGTTCTTTTGACTCAAAATGCTTCTTACTGGAATTTGTCATTTTTTTATTGTAGTTTATTTCAGTTAAGTTTCATGGAGTATACTATATCCATTTATCTCTGGTGATGAACAGAAGGAAGCAATGAATGATTTCTTACAATTATTAGTCAGCCATTCCCTCAGAGATCATCTCCTCTCCAGGACCGTCCGTAATTACGAAAGTCACGCGAGAAAAAAGGGGAAACTGGAAAAAAAGAACCTCAGAGATTGGGTGTTTTCAATTCAGTGCCAATCAAAGATGGAAAAATCTGCGATAACTTCAGTATTAACGAGCGGTTTGAGATAAGAAAGGTGGCTTTTTCTTCCTGACTTATCACTAACAAATAATCTTCTCATGTTAAGTGTTTTCGAGCAATGAAATTGAGCCCTTTTGCTACAGATTACAGAAACAGGCTTGGTAGATTTCATGGTTTGCTACATTACTCTGTAAAAGAAGCCTTGGTATATTCTTCATGGCTAATTACCTTTCTCAATAATGATGTTCTGAACACTGACCGATACCTTTAACCAAAGATGCTATACAGTACGCAAAGATACTCAACTCGAATTTATTCTCATTAGAGAATTCGTACAGCGAAAGCCACCAAGTGTTCGCAATCAAATGTCATCAAGGACGAGGCATGACGTCACATGAAACGTCAAGACCTACATCACAAATGTAAAAAACCTGCATTCAAGATTTTCTCTTTCTACCATGCAGTCACGGTACTCTATACCATGAGTTCAAGATTCTCGCTTTATACTATGTATTCAGAATTTTCAGTTTTACACCATGCATTCTGTGTTCCCATTGGTTGGGCTTTATGACGTTACGCCTTTTTATTTTGATTACTGTCGCCCCAAAAGTTCACCCGTCTCCTCCACTTTGCCACCGTGGTACGGGCCTCATATGGCTAACTTGAGTATCTTTGTGTATTCTTTGGTATCTTTGCCTTTACCATAATGCTTCAGTGCGTGACCTTTTCATTCTGGTCATTCGTGGTTTTCTGCTTGTAAGTGTAATTGATTGACACCTGGCGAAAGAGCCGTTTCTTATCAACATTACTATTCTGTCATTTGTTTTTCCTTTTAATCTGAAACTTAAGAGTCGGCCCACTGCCTTCGGGCTGTCTCTATCTATAACTGAAAACAACATTTTTCCTGAGGCAGATGATCTCGGTGATCCACAAATATTAAATTGAGGATATGATATACAAAAGATAAGTTTAAATACTGTTACCAGGAAACTGATGAGTTGAATGTAACTCACTTTTCATGGCTTTAAAACTTTACTTTTAAAAACGAGCAATGTCAGCTTTTCTCATAATGCTTGAAAAATAAAGAAAGGCCTTTCTCGTGCAATGGACTATCAATTTCGTTGTGGCTTTCAGAACGCATTTGCAATAGTGGCGCTGGATATGTTTCCTGAGAGGGGGTTTATTTTCATAATCTGTCGTTGTATCAAATATTAAATCACTATTTTGATCTATCGTTTACGACTCGCTTCGTAATAAGCAGAGCATTTCAAGTCACAAGGGATCGTATAGCTTAAAGTGAACTGGAACGTAAATAACCAAATCGTAACCTAGGTTCTACACTATAACAGCCACATTACAACACTCATTTCTAAATAACATTCAAGACTAATATTACATTGTGATGTGTATATTGATGAGCACATAAATGATATTAACTTATTGTATGCAATGTAAATGGCAGACTCGTTATCCATAGACTGGATAGTCTGAGATCCGGCTTTACCACGGCCTCCTTCTTACTATCCTCATCCAGAAAAAAAAAGTTTCCTATAAAAGATGTTTTGTTTATAACTGACAGGATTTTATCAGTGCTATATCTTTATTTTAACTTTGACCTATGACTAATAAATTAGTCACGAAAACGAACGCACTATTGACTAGTAGGTTGCCATGGCACGATAGTGATGTCTTCAGACTCGTTGGCCACGCCTATGAAACTGGGCTTATAGGACCATGAATTGGGTAACAACCGTGAGTTCCTGTCAAAAGTACCCAACTCTGATTTATCAGAATTTCCTTATGAAATTACAACAGTATTTTTTGACGTATATCTAAAATGCGATCGAGTTCAAAATAAAACTTTCAACTTTGTTTCCATATTTTCTATTGACATTATTGCTGTTAGTGGTGGCTGGTATGTAAAGGTCAGTATAAAATATACACATTTTTTTTATCTTTCACTCTTGCTAAAGTGCCCTTATAAGAAGGAGAGCAAATAGAAATTAATTTATTTTGCACGTCAGTAAATCCCATTGCAGAAGAGATTATTCACGAAGTTTTCATATTTAAAATTCAATTTATTTTTCCTTTCACTTTCACAGCTTTTTGTCTTCTTCATTCTGAAAAAAAAGTGTAGGGTAAAATTCCTGAAGCTCCTGACGTATCATATCTACTTTTTTTCATGAAGCCTTCACTTTCTCTTTAATTATAAAGTTACCTCTTGAAATTTAGTCGACACTAAAGAGTAAATGAGTAAAATGTCACTAATTGAAAAATAAAGATAACAATGTATTGATTAAATTATAACGATTCATTCGGCTCACTTTTGCATCAGAGTAGATAAACTGTTAATATAGTTAGGTATATCTTAGTTTAACCAGGTCCCTAAGCTCATTAACCGCTCTCCTAGGAATGGCCCTAAGGATTAGATAATTTTTTACGTGGCTCGGAACCAATGGTTAGCTACCTAGCAACGGGACCTACAGCTTATTGTGGGATCCGAACCACATTACATCGAGAAATTAGTTTCTAATCACCAGAACAAAAATCCACAGATGCCAAGTTGGCAGAGCAGGGAATCGAACTCGGAACTACCGAATCGGCAGGCGAGCACGTAAACCATTCATCGAACGAGGAACTACTTTTGATATAAAATAATTATAATTAATATTAAAATGTTAGCATCAGTCTTGCATATACATCTGATACTTAATAATCTCGCAACGGATTTCCACATTCTTTCTCTAATACTGAAAACAGTATCACCATTATCCTAAACCTGTCCTTAGTATCATTTCACCATGAGTACTTATCTCCAAGTATGGACTTCTCTTTAGCAGGAAAATATGATTAGTAATCCGTATTGGGATACCTCTTAGCACTAACTACCGATGTCCACTCAACTTTTGATATATTTTCAAAAGAAATTATTGCTTAGAAAGCAAGTGTAATTGCGCAATGATACTGAAATTTGCTTTTATGAAATTGTATTCAACTCCTTTTATTTTTATTTGATTTTATTATAATTAGTACTATTAACCTAAGCGGTATATGGTTTTACAAAATTATATATATATTTTTTTTTTCTTTTTTTTTTGTTCTATAGATTTAACTGTCCAAGACTTATCCAGAGACCTTTAACAACAAAATAAGAAACTTGATACAGATAGTTGCGCTGAAAGATCCGAACGAGCTCATTCTTCAGGAGCGTTGTTTAAGAGACAATGAAAACGTCAATGGAACAGAGTTTATCTGTCATGGAAGCAGCCTTTCTGAGCGATAGATAGGACGGACTTCAAAGGTATAGTCTGCACAAACGAGTTAAATCCTAACAAAGAAGTATTAAGAATGAACTCATTTAGGTCTGTCCCAGATTACAATGATCATGAACTGTAATGAAAATTAGTTTATATTTAGTTAAACAATTATACTAATTTCTGCTGCTTTTATGTGAGATGGGTTTTTGAAAAGGAAGATATTATGCAATCTGGAAAATAGGTAGGAGAGTACTGTCAAGGTAATTACTTTCACAGTGGATTAAAATAGTTAGGAAAATGCATTTTAAATGTTTAAATAATTCATGTTTAGTATTTAGTATGCTGCTTTTCAGTATTTGATCATGAGTTACAATTGACCTCTACTTAGTTTCCTCTTCTTCTTCATCTCTCATCATTTTAATCTTGGCATGTTCCAGCCAGGACATCTTAAAGGGCGTCTTTGCATCAACAAAGATAATTTTCAATTACACCTATGAACTCTGGAATATCAAATTATTGTTTTTTCGGGCATTTTTGATACAAATAATTTATATTTTCTCACTCTATTCGTATCAAGAGACAGACCACTAGTAAAATCTGCATAGGAAATGATGATCATAATAATCATTAAATGAGGAATCATTACATGAAAAGGTTTGTCATCCATGTAGAATTCTAATTTATGGAGAGAAAGAGAGAGATAGAATCCTGTCCTTTTACGGATCACTGCCGAAGACAATTTTCATGGGTCTCGAATTGAAATCGTGTCTTGTAATGGAAGTTCCTAAACTGATTTGGGTTTCTTTGGGTTTTTTTTTTTTTTTTTTTTGTTTCTTTTCTTACATTGAAAATTAGAAATGTACGATGGGAACAACCTAATCTTTTGTAACATTATCGCCATTTAGTCGATGGTCTGGGACTCATCTTAGATGCCTCACAGTGCGTCCTGAATTTCTTGGTTCGATGGTTTGCGCCCGTGAGCCGACAAACTTCTTATCTACTAAAAAATTCCCTTTGGTTAACATATATGAACAAATATTAAATCTGAGGTAGAGCGAATTAGATATTAAAGGACATTTGTTGCTCAACGTATATATATATATATATATATCAAAATATATATATATATAT
>NC_087220.1:25248324-25256757 GCF_015104395.2 Macrobrachium nipponense | reverse complement strand
CGATGAATTTAAGAATAAATCTTAATTCTTTTATAAAACCGCTAATATAGAGTGGGATCTTTAATTGTCACCAAATTAAGCCTGCCGAAGAGGACTCCAGTTTTTAATATTTTGTCCTTATAATGTGATAATTATAGCGGCTTTATCCATGCGTAATTTTTCTATCTAGTTAATTTCATATCCTTTAAATTTTTAATTTGTGATGTTCTCTAGGAAAATGATGAGAGCTAAAATTGAAATTCTACCTAAAAAGAGTCAGATATTTGCGTCTGTATTGCTATCATCGTAGATATGGGATCTAAACTACTAATCAGTAGATAATTTCCCTTTTACCTAGGTAAGGTTCTCTGATTAAAAAAAGAAAAAAAATACTTTCAGAGCTCATAGCTATAGGAATGATTCTGTAAGTTTAATTAAAACGATCAATTTATATAATATATATCAATATAAATATAATATATATATATATATATATATATATATATATATATATATATATATATATACATATGCATATACATATATAACTAAGAATGTCAATGGGATGAGGATTTTAACTTACCTTATTGCAACAGCACGACTGCGTAGTTTATCGACACTCGTACAGAAAGAGGGAATTCGAATCATATAAGCTCAGTTTAGGACTTTAGAGAGAAATATAATTTTTACCTTAATTAGTTACAATTACACAAAATCAGAAGAGTCACACACGGGAGCTCTAAGCGCTGGCTCCTTAGCACTGTGTTTATGTTAATTGACAAATCAAAGGTGCCGCAAGCATACAGATTAAACACTTATATAACTTCTTAGAAGATGCCCAATAACCATGGACGCCCGCATCATATTTTCCAAGGGGTGCTAGGGGCAAATCTTATTACATACATGGATAGTATCAAGCAGGCAAACAATTTCGACCCTTTGAACTACCAAGTTAATACCGAAAAACAGGGTCACCACCTGAATTTCTTTAAGAATAAACAATTATTATAATAATATTTATATATATAATATATATATATATATATATATATATATATATATATATATATATATATATATATATATATATACTGCCGAGGAATGCTGTGCTGCCATCTCTTGTATATATTTTCACTCCATGGACTAAAGAAGTTATTTCTTTGTTTATTTGGTTGTCCTTGTTTGTTTTTGTTTTCTTAACATGGAGAGTCCCCGGCATTTCTCTGATCACTACCTGACATCTAGCCACCCGTAACAGTAAGTACTGAAAAGACTCCTTTATATAAATTGTTCTATGTATTAGTGTATTATATAATGTCGTGTGTTAAAGTGATTCAGTTTTTATAAGTGTATACTGTATAACTAATGAAGATTGTTTGTGTATTGGAACTGTCATATGTTAACCAGTGAGTGTTTAAAAGTTTATAGATTATAAACAATAAGGTTTGCATTAGGTTTTTACTTCATTGTGCATTTTCTGCTGTCAAGAACTTAATTATATTATATCAACAGTTATATAGCTGTAAATATGTTTATATTTTGCAGAACTCCTTAGACCTTGGTCAGTCGTCTTCATTCTTGGTCCTAGACCCTAGACTCTTGGTCCTTGGATCTTATTTCATCCTTAGATGCTCATGATTCTTCGTCAGATTGTAATCACGTGCAGTACTTTTCCTGATCCTGATTATACACGCAAGATCTTCAATAGACCTTTATATTATTATAGAAGTTAGTTCCTGATGTTATACATGAAGTTCGTTAATTTTGTATGTTTCAGTTTGTAAATATATTTTAAGTTAATAGAATTTTTCATGCTATACCTTTATATTAAAAATTAAACAAGGAAACTTAAAAATGAACAATCAAATATATTTTTAAAAGAACCAGAGTTCATGGAATATAAAATATAAAAACCATAACTCGACAATTGGCGCAGTGAGTAGGATGATTTGTTCATGAATTTAATGTTTTCTGTTTTCTATTTTGTTGATTTTGTACCAGGAATTGATGAGAGAAGTGTCGGACTTGGACCCCAGGTGTTTGTTGGTTTCAAATTGAGTCTTGTTTATCTTCCCTTTTTGATTCTATGGAAGTAAGGTAAGACCTTGAAATGGTTAAAAAGGAGTTTATGGAAATTTATGGCTGGTGGTATGTCGCTGTCCTGTTGTTGACATAAAATTTTTTAAGTTTTGCCATGCGTTGTTGTATAGAGCGTTAATTAGAGGTTAAGTATCTTGATTATATGCTTACAATAACTTTTGCATTCTTATTAGTATACGGGCATTAATTAGAGGTTGAGTATCTGATTAAATGCTTAATTTTTGTGTGCATTCTTAAACTAATATAAAGTTGTTTGCGCGAGTTGTTTACAGCAATACATTATAAATTAGTTTTGTGATTCAGTGTTTGCTAACAATGTAACTGCGTTATTGTTTTAATGGGCTTCCTTTAAGTAACTTGTTCTTAGCAGTCTGTTAAATAATTTATGCGTGGGTCAAAGTTTAACTTCGCATTCATTAGGTAGTGTTTACATTTTCCGATGTTTGATTACTCACGTAGTGTAATTTTCTAGTCGTCGTTCACTTGTTTTCAAGGGAATGTTACTTGGATGTATTTTGTACGTTTAGTTATCGTGTAATGATTTTTAATTTTCATTATGGATGTTAAACCGTTAATTGACAGTGCAATTAAACAAGGCCTTACTGGTACTCAAATTGATGAATTTGTACAGAAACAGTTAAAGCTTCAGATTTTATATTCCATGAACTCTGGTTCTTTTAAAAATATATTTGATTGTTCATTTTTAAGTTTCCTTGTTTAATTTTTAATATAAAGGTATAACATGAAAAATTCTATTAACTTAAAATATATTTACAAACTGAAACATACAAAATTAACAAACTTCATGTATAACACCAGGAACTTCTATAATAATATAAAGGATACATTTTATTTATTTACACTGAAAGAATATACTGTTGAATGGAAGGAAAAGAAAGTGATGGTAAATGTAATAATTTTCTTTAAGTTAGTCAAGGTTCATTTGAATAGGAACTGTTATCTGTGGTCACTAACAAATTTTTCAACTACTTTATGCATGAAATCTGTTTGTTCAAATAGATGTTATCACAATGTACGCTGAGCATACATAGCCTGGAGAATCATTTATCTGACATTATATCTCAGCTATGTTTTCACTTGCCGATGTGTACTGAAGGGCCTTTCCACTGTGCACGTAGTGACAAGCAGAGTCAAACGAATAAGTAATTTCTTTTCCAAGATTTCAAGGGGGGGCGGCGGAGGTAAATGAACCCTCTTGTGGCGCCCATGTCAATAACATACAAGGGCACCACGGGTTACGTTGCATAAACAAGTAAAGTACCACAATTATACAGATTATATCCTGAGGATATCTTCTCAAAGCTGATTGATGAAGGGGGGAGGCACCATGGGACAGTAGAGTGATAGAGTAAATATACCGTTTTTGCAATATAGAAATGCACGCGATCACTTTGGGTTGTTACAGCACTGAGTAATAGTTAACTCAAAGACTTAAGAGCTGAAGATAAGGGGAGCAATTCAAGTTAAATTAAAATTAATTGAGAGCTGGGATTAACAGCTATGAACAACTTTAACACAATAAAGTTAACACCAATTCGTTAACGCATTTAAGAGGATTACAAGAGAGGATATGAGCAGTTGGAAATACAGTTGGAGGAGGCGTTGCTGAAATAACTTTACAATATACCAAAATTCCTGGGACAAGGAGCCTTAAATGTAGAGCTATTTGCAAATTTCGTTAATAAGGACAACGATGTCTGGCACAAATACGCCACTGGTTCGGTCAACAACAGACAGAGATGGGTTGGTTGACAAAGTGCCTGCGTTCGGTAGGGGTCTGCCCAATGGGTCTGGAAGAGCATGAATACTGTTGCTCGTGCCTTCTGTTTGTCAATTCAGGTGTTCCGCAGAAGGGAGAATTCAGCAGGGAGATGGGACAATTTAGAGGTACTTATATATATATATATATATATATATATATATATATATATATATATATATATATAATATATATAGAGCTACAAATGTCCTTTAATATCTAATTCGCTCTACCTCAGATTTAATATTTTCCCATATGTTAACCGAAGGGGATTTTTTTAGTAGATAAGAAGTTTGTCGGCTCACGGGCGCAAACCATCGAACCAAGAAATTCAGGACGCACTGTGAGGCATCTAAGATGAGTCCTAGACCATCGACTAAATGGCGATAACGTTGCAAAAGGTTAGATTGTTCCCATCGTACATTTTTTATTTTCAATGTAAGAAAAGAAGCAAAATAAAAAAAAATAAAAACATAAAGAAACCCAAATCACTTTCGGAAATGGTGCGACGAACTTCCATTACAGGAAACGATTTCAATTCGAGACCCATGAAAATTGTCTTCGGCAGTGATCCGTAAAATGACAGGATTCTCTCTCTCTCTCTCCTCTCTCTCTCTCTCTCTCTCTCTCTCTGTCTGTCTCTCTCTCTCTTCCCATGACATAGAATTCTACATGGATGATATACCTTGCCATGCAATATTTCCTTTCCGCAATGCAGCATATCAATGTTCGTTTCATGATTATTATGATCATCATTTCCTATGCAGATTTTACTAGTGGTCTGTCTCTTGATACGAATCCAGTGAGAAAATATGAAATTATTTTGTATTAAAAAAGCCAGAAAAAACAATAATTTGATATTCCAGAGTTCATAGGTGTAATTGAAAATGATCTTTGTTGATGCAAAGACGCCCTTTAAGATGTCCTGGCTGGAACATGCCAAGATTAAAATGATAACAGATGAAGAAGAAGAAGGAAACTAAGTAGAGGTCAATTGTACCTCATGATCAAATACTGAAAAACAGCATACATGAATTATTTAAACATTTAAAATGCATTTTCCTAACTATTTTAATCCACTGTGAAAGTAATTATCTTTACAGTACCCTCCTACCTATTTTCCAGATTGCATAATATCTTCCTTTTCAAAACCCATTTCACATAAGAGCAGCAGAAATTAGTATAATTGTTTAACTAAATATAAATTAATTTGCATTACAGTTCATGATAATTGTAATCTGGAACATACCTAAATGAGTTCATTCTTAATATTTCTTTGTTAGGATTTAACTCGTTTGTGCAGACTATACCTTTGAAGTCCGTCCTATCTAGCGCTCAGAAAGGCTGCTTCCATGACAGATAAACTCTGTTCCATTGACATTTTCATTGTCTCTTAAACAACGCCCCTGAAGAATGAGCTCGTTCGCTGTCTTTCAGCGCAATATCTGTATCAAGTTTCTTATTTTTGTTGTTAAAGGTCTCTGGATAAGTCTTGGACAGTTAAATCTATAGAAAAAAAAAAAAAAAAAAAAAAAAAAAAAAAAAATTTCATATATAATTTTGTAAAACCATATACCGCTTAGGTTAATAGTACTAATTATAATAAAATCAAATAAAAATAAAAGGAGTTGAATACGATTTCATAAAAGCAAATTTCAGTATCATTGTGCAATTACACTTGCTTTCTAAGCAATAATTTCTTTTGAAAATATATCAAAAGTTGAGTGGACATCGGTAGTTAGTGCTAAGAGGTATCACAATACGGATTACTAAATCATATTTTCCTGCTAAAGAAAAGTCTATACTTGGAGATAAGTACTCATGGTGAAATGATACTAAGGACAGGTTTAGGATAATGGTAATACTGTTTTCAGTATTAGAGAAAGAATGTGGAGTTCCGTTGCGAGATTATTAGGTATAAACAGTTTATCTACTCTGATGCAAAAGTGAGCCGAATGAATCGTTATAATTTTATCAATATATTGTTATCTTTATTTTTCAATTACTGACATTTTACTCATTTACTCTTTAGTGTCGACTACATTTCAAGAGGTAACTTTATTGAAGAGAAAGTGAAGGCTTCATGAAAAAAAAGTAGATATGATACGTCAGGAACTTTAGGAATTTCCCCATGCACTTTTTTCAGAATGAAAAGACAAAAAGCTGAGAAAGTGAAAGGAAAAATAAATTTAATTTTAAATATAAAAACTTCGTGAATAATCTCTTCTGCGATGGGATTTACTGACGTGCAAAATAAATTGATTTCTATTTGATCTCCTTCTTATAAGGGGACTTTAGCAAGAGTGAAAGATTAAAAAAATGTGTATATTTTATAATGACCTTTACATACCAGCCACCACTAACAGTAATAATGTCAATAGAAAATATGGGAACAAAGTTGAAAGTTTTATTTTTAACTCGATCGCATTTTAGATATATATCGAAAAATACTGCTGTAATTTCAGAAGGAAATCTTTGAAAATCAGAGTTGGGTACTATTGCCAAAAACTCACGGTTGTTACCCAATTCATGGTCCTATAAGCCCAGTTTCATAGACGTGGCCAACGAGTCTGAAGACATCACTATCGTGCCATGGCAACCTACTAGTCAATAGTGCGTTCGTTTTCGTGACTAATTTATTAGTCCTAGGTCAGCGTTAAAATATAGATATAGCACTGATAAAATCCTGTTAAAATATAGATATAGCAACGTTAAAATATAGATATAGCACTGATAAAATCCTGTCAGTTATAAACAAAACATCTTTTATAGGAAACTGTTTTGTTTTCTGGATGAGGATAGTAAGATGGAGACCGTGGTAAAGCCGGATCTCAGACTATCCAGTCTAGGGATAAGGAGTCCGCCATTTACATTACATACAGTAAGGTAATATCATTTATGTGCTCAACAATATACACATCGCAATGTAACATTAGTCTTGAATGTTATTTAGAAATGAGTGTTGTAATGTGGCTGTCATAGTGTGGAACCTAGGTTACGATCTGGTTATTTACGTTCCAGTTCACTTTAAGCCATACGATCCCTTGTGACTTGAAATGCTCTACTTATTACGAAGCGAGTCTTAAACGATAGATCAAAATAGTGATTTAATATTTGATACAACGACAGATTATGAAAATAAACCCCTCTCAGGAAACATATCCAGCGCCACTATTGCAAATGCGGTCTGAAAGCCACAACGAAATTGATAGTCCATTGCATTATGAGAAAAGCTGACATTGCTCGTTTTTAAAAGTAAAGTTTTAAAGCCATGAAAAGTGAGTTACATTCAACTCATCAGCTTCCTGGTAACAGTATTTAAACTTATCTTTTGTATATCATTTCCTCAATTTAATATTTGTGGATCATCGAGATCATCTGCCTCAGGAAAAATTTTGTTTTCGTTTATAGATAGAGACAGCCCGAAGGCAGTGGGCCGACTCTTAAGTTTCAGATTAAAAGGAAAAACAAATGATAGAATAGTAATATTGTGTTAATCAATTACACTTACGAGCAGGAAACCACGAATGACCAGAATGAAAAGGTCACGCACTGAAGCATTATGTTAAAGGCAAAGATACCAAAGAGTACACAAAGATACTCAAGTTAGCCATATGAGCCGTACCACGGTGCCAGTAGAGACGACTGGCGACTGTAATCAAAATAAAAAAGCGTATCGTCATAAAGCCCAACCAATGGGAACACAGAATGCATGGTGTACAACTGAAAATTCTGATTACATAGTATAAAGCGAGAATCTTGAACTCATGGTATAGAGTACCGTGACTGCATGGTAGAAAGAGAAAATCTTGAATGCAGGTTTTTTACATTTGTGATGTAGGTCCTGACGTTTCATGTGACGTCACTGCCTCGTCCTTGATGACGACATTTGATTGCGAACACTTGGTGGCTTTCGCGGTACGAATTCTCTAATGAGAATAAATTCGAGTTGAGTATCTTTGCGTACTCTATAGCATCTTTGGTTAAAGGTATCGGTCAGTGTTCAGAACATCATTATTGAGAAAGGTAATTAGCCATGGAGAATATACCAAGGCTTCTTTTACAGAGTAATGTAGCAAACCATGAAATCTACCAAGCCTGCTTCAGTAATCTGTAGCAAAAGGGCTCAATTTCATTGCTCGAAAACACTTAACATGAGACAATTATTTGTTAATGATAAGTCAGGAAGAAAAAGCCACCTTTCTTATCTCAAACCGCTCGTTAATGCTGAAGTTATCGCAGATTTTTCCATCTTTGATTGGCACTGAATTGAAAACACCCAATCTCTGCGGTTCATTTTTTCCAATTTCCCTTTTTTCTCGCGCAACTTTCGTAATTACGGACGGTCATGGAGAGGAGCTGATTTCTGAGAGAATGGCTGACTAATAATTGTAAGAAATAATTCATTTCTTCCTTATGTTCACCACCATAGATAAATGGATATAGTAAACACCATGAAACTTAACTGAAATAAACTACAATAAAAAAAAATGACAAAGTCCAGTAAGAAGCATTTTCAGTCAAAAGAACAAGAACATTTCAGACACAACTTCAAATTCAGCGCAAAGTAAATC
>NC_087220.1:25235824-25243324 GCF_015104395.2 Macrobrachium nipponense | reverse complement strand
ATATGCGCTGTTTCTAGGAGCGTGTACACTCTTCTGCCTGAGTCCTGGAGCTACTTCACCTCTAGTTTTTTCAAATTCCTTTTCAGGGATATTGGGATCATGCCTAGTTTCCTATTATTATTATTATTATTATTATTATTATTATTATTATTATTATTATTATTATTATTATTATTATTATTCATCTCAATTTTCTCTGATTCATATGAATATTTGCTGATAGGTCCTTCATAGGTTATTGTTTAATTCCTCCAAGCTATATTTAACTTTGCTATATTTTTCTGTGCATTTTTTATGCAAATTCTATCTGGGGCACCAGAGTAATTAGGTTTTTCTTTTCTTCAGAATGTTGGTCAGGACGTATAATATTGACGTTCTAAGGGTGAACGACAGCATTTGGAGGTTTGTAAAAGTTATTCCATCTATTTGCTAAAACGCTTCGTTTTATTGCATAATTATAAGTATTTCGATAAACTAGGACTATGCATCATAGTTAGTTATATAAAAAGATTCAATACATCTGTGTTTATTTCAAAGTGCAACTGCATCCAGTAATGTTGAAATCGAAAGGTAGTTGCTATCAAATATGAGTGAAACATTTTTTTTTCATTAAGATTTTTTTTTAGCCTGCATATTAGTCTTTTATTTTAGAATTTGTGGAAAGTTGAAATGTGTTGCTGAAATGAAGACTAGAATGAAAACCGGAGAGTGGAATCAGGGCAATGAATAAACGTGTTTTGCAAGATTGGCATTTCTTGTAATTCCTTGGCACAGAAATTCTTCACTTCGCGTTAGACCCCATCTTTCCTTGCTCAGACTTTTACGTTATCTTCTTTTGTGCTTTCACACTTGATCTATCTCATTTCTACTCACAAAGCTGTATTTTATGTTTGGTCCCCTTTTACCGAATTTCCTTTTTCGCCTGATGCGCAATTTCCATCCTATATTTGTTTCTCCAAAATCCTCGAGCGATGTTTCTCTCCTGATGTAGCAGCGAGGATTTTTCCAGTTCCCTTTTCACCTTCATTATACTATTTTTCTTAGTCCAGCTTGACTCCGACAACCATTTACCAGAAGTTTGCATTTTTGTGCTGATGGAAACTTTTCTGCGTTCCATTTCAGTTCCCTTTCAGTTCCCTTTCAGTTCCAGCGATCTTTATGCCTTTTGGCTTTTAAAACCTTAGCCTCCCCTTTTTAAGTATGTGATAAAAACTAGTCATTTTGATTGTGGTCTAAGGGAGTTTCTCTCTCTCTCTCTCTCTCTCTCTCTCTGTTTCTGTGTGTATGTGTGTGTGTACTCATGCCTTTCAAGGTCTTATCATGGGAGCTGTTCCGTTCGGGACGGAATTATTATTGCTATGAATTCATGCTCCCATTCTTCAATTAATTTTCTGTCCCAAGTATTTTCTTTTGGTTTAATTAAGTTCCTTCAATATATCCGTCCTCGATTATTCATAAACATTATTCAAGTATATTCCAACTCACGCAGAACACTTTTACCTCTGTTTTCTTTCTTTTCATTGCTTTTTAGAGTCCTTTGACCTTCTTTGTTTTTCTTTATTTGCCCATTCCCAGCTTAGTCTCTGAAATCGAGTAGCTGTGACAATATTCTTCCCGTTTATAGAAAAAGAAATCATTATGAATCGTTTATTCAGTCTAAAATTTTTTCCTTAGTTTTTTTCACCAGATTATATTTTTACTTTCCACATTTCTCTCCTCTCCTCTTATACTATTCATTTCTCTATATTCTTTCTTCACAGCAGCTCTTCATCAAATTCTGATTCTTTTACTATCGTCTCTTCTCTTGTTTTCCTGACTTTTATCCTTTTGTCTCATCGATATACCCACATCCATCACATGCAGCTTTTTTTCTCGCCTCCTGTTCTCCTTTCTTACACTGCCTCCCGCATCATTTAGTCTACCACCGGCATTTGCTCTTATTTCCCTTTTACTTACGATTTTATGCCAATGGATTGACAGTTATTATTATTATTATTATTATTATTATTATTATTATTATTTTGCTCTATCACAGTCCTCCAATTCGACTGGGTGGTATTTATTGTGTGGGGTTCCTTGCATCCTGCCTCCTTAGGAGTCCATCACTTTTCTTACTATGTGCGCCGTTTCTAGGATCACACTCTTCTGCATGAGTCCTGGAGCTACTTCAGCCTCTAGTTGTTCTAGATTCCTTTTCAGGGATCTTGGGATCGTGCCTAGTGCTCCTATGATTATGGGTACAATTTCCACTGGCATATCCCATATCCTTCTTAATTCTATTTTCAGATCTTGATACTTATCCATTTTTTCCCTCTCTTTCTCTTCAACTCTGGTGTCCCATGGTATTGCGACATCAATGAGTGATACTTTCTTCTTGACTTTGTCAATCAACGTCACGTCTGGTCTGTTTGCCCGTATCACCCTATCTGTTCTGATACCATAGTCCCAGAGAATCTTTGCCTGATCGTTTTCTATCACTCCCTCAGGTTGGTGCTCGTACCACTTATTACTGCAAGGTAGCTGATGTTTCTTGCACAGGTTCCAGTGGAGACCTTTTGCCACTGAATCATTATTATTATTTTTCGCCATTTACGTTTCCTTGGTCCTGAAGTTTGGTACCGTTCCCATAGTTTTACAGTAAAATTCCTTGGTAAGTTTTTTCTCATTATGCTAATTAAGTAATTATTCCTGCTATGTAACTCCAGACCGATCTAACCCAAGGAAAAATAGCAAACTGTTTCATGGGGGAATAACCTTAAGTGCTCGAAAAGTGGGAGGTTATTTTCACAATTTTCATTAACTTTTACTGACACTATACATCGTGCAATCTCAATTTTATTTTCAGCAGTAACATGCATCGCTTACGTTTGATCTCTCTCTCTCTCTCTCTCTCTCTCTCTCTCTCTCTCTCTCTCTCGCTTGAACGAAAGAGTGATATAATAATGAAAGTGCTAGCTTCTTAAGGTGTTCGAGAATAGAATCATTTAGCACAAGAAGCAAAGGAAGGATATGTAACAGAATCGCAGCTAAAGATTTGGTCGATGAAAATAATGTTTAAGGAGGCAAACTTTGGAAAAATCAAAGAGGCTGATCAGCAAATCTCTCCAACGTAGATGTGAGACGTGGAGGTTTAAGACAAATGTGAGAAAAATGAAATGTGATTAAGATGACTTATTTATTTTGTTAGTGCAGACAGAGTCGACGGGTAGAAAAATGTAAGGTTTAATTTATGTTTTATTTTGTGATATTATTTCTTCGAAAATAGGAATTTTCTCTTCTATTACTTTAGATATATTCCATTTTCAATATGTCTTTTCTCATGAACTCGTCATAATGTTGATTATTCACTTTATGCACTCCCTCTTTCTTGGTGCTTTTTTTTTCAGCCAATCAGTACTGGGTTCCATTTCATTCAATATGAATTCTGGCATATAGGTACATCAAGTCGTCAAGTACCTGCTTCGTTATCTTCATTGTTTTTCCTTCTTTGAGTGTTTCATGGCTGTTCTCTCCTTTACCACTCCTCACCTACAGGCAATTTCCTCATCCCAACCTGCCCAGGCGAAACGCTCACTAAAACTGCGAATTCGAAAATAATATCTCCTTTTTGCAATTTATCGTCAACAGACTCTCAAACGTCCATCTTGAGAAGACGCCTTCGCCTTCACCTTCAGCAGCACCTGGGAAATATTCAGGAAGCTTTTTATTGGTTTCCTTGGCTCTTTCCTTTGAAGTTCAGCTTTACTACGTTCTAAATTTGCTGCCATGGCACGAATTCATTTTACGGCCGAGGTTGAGAAGGAGAGAGAAAAAAAAGTTGGGGGAGGGCGCTTCTTGAGTGAATGGGATATGAGATGGAAAGGATGGGTTGGTGAATGATGGAACGGATGGGCACTGCTTGGTGTCGAAAGGCGGTCAGAATATGAACCGTTTTAATGATGAAGATTGTCAGACATGGACTTGATTTAATGCTTAAGTAAAACTCTTCCTGTGCCCACTCTGCGTTTAACGTTATTTTCATTATCAGCTGAAGCAAAAGCATAAAATATTTGAGTGGGCTGGGACCAAAGGGAGACAGCTAAAACTCAGTGCTTTTAGAACAGGAAATATGTTCATATAAAATGAACTATCTATTAGAGCCTGGAGGACTGTCGGAGGAGTGAATGAAAGACTGATTCCGCAGTTAAAAGTCATAAAAAGTTATGATAATGATACAGATTACTATACTCTTTTTTTCCATCTGTCCACCCACCTGTGGTGTTTGCGTAGGGCTTTAGATAGTTACGCTGTGTAAGTTTTAGGTAAATAAAGGGATATCTGGGTGTACATTTGCAACTGAAAAGTGTTCTAATAATTTACTACATGCGAATTACACTGTTAATATTTGAAATAGGATATTGTTATTATTGTTGAATATAAGCTAAATGTAATAATCTAAAGCCCGGGACGCAGTGTTACCATACCCAAACACCACAGGCGTGTGGACAGATGGAAAACAACAGAGTATAGTACTATCATTAGGGAGACACCGTTTACTTATAAATAAACCAATAGAAAAGAAAAAAAAGAGGGTAAAACTGATTGAACATGCATAAGCAAAAGGATATATCATCTTTAAAGTAAAGCAATTGATTCTAATTATCCTTTCACGTCCGGAATTTTACACAAAGGGTATGAAAATATTCGTTAATTTTCTTTTAAAGGTCACATTACCATTACCACTGCTGCTGCTGCTGCTGTTACTAGTATCGTTACTTGTAGAAGCACCCAAAAGACTTGTACGTCTCAAAGCGTGCATAAGATGGCTTACCAGAGAGAAAACAAGGCAGGAATAATTCAGCCAGTTATTTGGAACCTAACCGGAAAGAATGGATGTTAGTGTCCAAATGTATCCAGAAAAGTTATAGATTTGTTGGGGAAAGATTCATTTCCATATTACATAAGCCACTGTTATCCCTATAGATGCATGAGTTTGCTTACCTAAATATATTTTCATTTTAAACTCGAGGGGTACATCGAATCAAGACGAGGTGGCATTATCTTTATGTATACATAGCATCACGTTTTATATTTTACGTGATCAAGTAATTCATATATAGATATATATATATATATATATATATATATATATATATATATATATATATATATATATATATATATATATCTTGGAAACACTTGGGATAACATAGGATCAGCAAACTGGAACTTATATATCAAATCAACCAACAGTTAAAATGGATATATTTTGAGAGTCACTTTACCTATGTTTTCATGAACGGTACCTAAGATATATTGTATACAATGAAATTCGTAATAATTTGTTATCCAATAAGATACTCCCTCACCATGCGTCATCTCTGGGTTGCAAGGTACAATCTTAAACATATTGTGCTCTTTGAAGTACACAGTATAACCCAACTGCATACAATCCATTCAGTGTTTACGTTATAACATCCTATAGTCTGATTGAAACTTTTAATATCTTTGTTTATTTTATTTTCTTTTTCATCCTAGATACTGAAAAGACAAATGAAATTTTTTTACTCTCTCTCACTCTCACCTCTCACTGATTATCTCTTGGGGTTCTTGTTACAGATATTATTATTATTATTATTATTATTATTATTATTATTATTATTATTATTATTATTATTATTATTATTATTATTATTATTATTATTATTTTATTATTATTATTTTTTTTTTTTTTTTTTTTTTTTTTTTTTTTTTTTTTTTTTTGCTCTATCACAGTCCTCCAATTCGACTGGGTGGTATTTATAGTGTGGGTTCAGGGTTGCATCCTGCCTCCTTAGGAGTCCATCACTCTCCTTACTATGTGTGCCGTTTCTAGGATCACACTCTTCTGCATGAGTTCTGGAGCTACTTCAGCCTCTAGTTTTTCTAGATTCCTTTTCAGGGATCTTGGGATCGTGCCTAGTGCTCCTATGATTATGGGTACGATTTCCACTGGCATATCCCATATCCTTCTTATTTCTATTTTCAGATCTTGATACTTATCCATTTTTTTTCCTTTCTTTCTCTCAACTCTGGTGTCCCATGGTATTGCGACATCAATGAGTGATACTTTCTTCTTGAATTTGTCAATCAACGTCACAGTATGGTCTGGTTTTTCACGTATCACCCCTAGCCGTTCCTGATACCATTAGTCCCCAGAGGATCTTTTGCGTGATGCGTTTTTCTATCACTCCCTCAGGTTGGTGCTCGTACCACTTATTACTGCAAGGTAGCTGATGTTTCTTGCACAGGCTCCAGTGGAGGGCTTTTGCCACTGAATCATGCCTCTTTTTGTACTGGTTCTGTGCAAGTGCCGGGCATTCGCTTGCTATGTGGTTTATGGTTTCATTTTTCGTATTGCACTTCCTACATATGGGAGAGATGTTATTTCCGTCTATCGTTCTTTGAACATATCTGGTTCTTAGGGCCTGATCTTGAGCCGCTGTTATCATTCCTTCAGTTTCCTTCTTTAGCTCTCCCCTCTGTAGCCATTGCCATGTGTCATCGCTGGCTAGTTCTTTAGTCTGTCTCATGTATTGTCCGTGCATTGGTTTATTGTGCCAGTCCTCTGTTCTGTCTGTCATTCTCCTGTCTCTGTATATTTGTGGGTCTTCGTCTACTTTTATTAGTCCTTCTTCCCATGCACTCTTTAGCCACTCGTCTTCACTGGTTTTCAGATATTGCCCCAGTGCTCTGTTTTCGATGTTGACGCAGTCCTCTATACTTTAGTAGTCCTCTCCCTCCTTTCTTTCGTGTTATGTATAGTCTGTCCGTATTTGCTCTTGGGCGTAGTGCTTTGTGTATTGTCATATGTTTCCTGGTTTTCTGATCTATGCTGCGGAGTTCTGCCTTCGTCCATTCCACTATTCCTGCGCTGTATCTGATTACTGGCACTGCCCATGTGTTTATGGCTTTTATCATATTTCCGGCGTTGAGTTTTGACTTGAGTATCGCCTTGAGTCTCTGCATATATTCTTTCCTGATCGTGTCCTTCATCTCTTGGTGTTTTATATCCCTCCTTCCATTATTCCCAGGTATTTGTATCCTGTCTCATCTATGTGTTTGATGTTGCTCCCATCTGGTAGCTTTATCCCTTCAGTTCTCGTTACTTTGCCCTTTTGTATGTTGACTAAGGCGCATTTTTCTATTCCAAACTCCATCCTGATGTCCCAGATACATCCTTACAGTCTGGATTAGGGTATCTATTTCCTTGATGCTCTTACCATACAGCTTGATGTCGTCCATGAACATCAGATGGTTGATTCTGTTGCCTCTTTTCTTGAGTTGGTACCCGGCATCCATCTTCTGTAGTACTTTTGTCATGGGAATCATGGCTACTACGAAGAGTAGTGGGGACAGTGAGTCGCCCTGGAAGATCCCTCTCCTCCGATATTAACCTCTGCTAGTCTTATTCCAGAGCTTGTAAGTATTGTATTCCAGTTGCGCATTGTATTTTTGAGGAAGCTGATGCTGTTTTCCTCT
>NC_087220.1:25205824-25225824 GCF_015104395.2 Macrobrachium nipponense | reverse complement strand
TATAAACTTTCTCATTTAAAAACCACTGAATTAAGAGGCTTTTGAAAATGTTACTTGAAGAAATGGAAAGTTATCATAATGAACTGAGCAAAGGGAAAGCTCTTTAACGAGGGCGGGAGGCATTTAACGAAGTTAAGGCCTTTACTTCAGAGAAATGTCGCTGGAATTTTCACGAAATATATGCTAATGGCTTCATGCTCTCATTTTTGTTAGCTGTAGACTTGCTGAACAAACTAAGCAAGCTGAATCTGGAATTGCAAGGAGGAGAGAAGGTAATAACCGATCTATTTGACATAATATCAGCTGGCTGAGGGCTTGTTCATCACTCTCCGGAACTACACAAAACGCTACAAGAGCACACTAACAGTCAGTATTCATTCCAAGCATATGTAAGAGGTAGCATATTTCAGAAGAGGTTTCAAAATTTGGAGGTTCATGCTGACAGATTTCAACTGGGTTCGTTGCCAATGGAATCTAATGAAAAGATTTAAAACAATGTATTCTCTCAGCACGACTTTCCATTTGCTGAAATGGAGTTGTGTGAACTCCTTTTATCCACATCACTAAAACTTTTGCACAAGAACTAGACTTGTGTAGGTTTCTGGAAAACCCCAGATACAAAGAGGCTTTCTGTCCCTTTATGTTGAAGGTCTTCAAAGTGTTGTTTATTTGGATTTACCTGGTAGGTCTGTTACCCTGCCTTTTCTCTCCTGAACAATATGAAGAAAAAAGAAGAGAGCAAGAATCAGCCAGGACCGTCTTGAGCACTGCTTGCGAGTTGCTTTGGCAAAAACTGCGGAAGCAAATATAGAAAAGGTAGCCAAAGCTGTTCCGCATCAGGGTTCTTGAACCCACAACGTAGGGGAGAGGTGGACTTGTTTTATTATTATTTTTATATTTGTTTTCTAATGCTCAACAGTTGAAATGATTAGGTTGTGTATCACCACCCAGGAAATAATTTCTCCTTTAAATTTTATTTATCTGTTTTTATTTGTAGATTTTCACGTATATCACAACATGATTAAAACGAGCAATATAATTAATATAAAGCAAACATATGTTTTAGTTTGTTTTTAAACCATAAAAGTAATTTAGTTATATTTTTACATATAAATATAATCTGACTTAAGAGGTAAACATGGTACCTGTGAATCATTGTGTGCTGTTAAAGTACTATGATACCTATGACAGTTATGTAAAATATGCCTAATTTGTGAATGTCAGTAATTTTGAATAAATATCCAAGCACTAAAAATTTATTTTTGAATTTTCAATGCAAGTAAATAATTTTGTTTTACTTTTAAATAAACGAAAACTTAGTCATTCACTTACTAATTGTACTGCTTTTAATTTACAAACTATAAGATTATTGTTGTGTTCTCACAGTTATCCAGAAACAGGTTGTTGTTCATCAGCTTTCAAAGGTCTAAACAATCACCAACAAAATTGAAGCATTGTTTACAGCCGTCCCAAACCTCTTCCAGCTTCACCTCCGTTGGTCTGGAATGGTCCAGATATCTTAACTTTCACGATCTATTACACTTGTGGATGGCCTTTGGGGAAGGTCACTTTCTGGCATAAGGCTGCCTTAAAATCGTTCACTTTAGGAGTTTTATTTCGGAAGGCAAGAATCCCCGTGACCTTCGAGGCGAGATCCACGGCTTCGCCCAAGACCGGCCCGACCAATGAGAATGCAACTCTAGGTCCGTGCCGCTATAAATACCGTTCCGCAAACTTTCTTGCTACAGTCTCTTCAACCGACTCAACCGAAGATGACCTACGAGAAGGTCGAAACGTCACGTAATACCAGCTACACCAGCACCAACACCAGCCTTTAAACAAAGACGACCCTGGCCCGAACTGAACTACGCTTACGGAATAATACCGGCACTGACGACGACCCCTGCTTGACCTGGACCTGATATCTTGTTCTAATAAAAGATTCCTTCAGTATTTACAATTTTTTGAAAATTCCCAATATGAATATTGGCCAGTTACTCAGAAACATCGCTGAGCCTGAGAAGCGAATTGTAAGGAAATAGAAAAAACAATATATAAATCAACTCGCTTAATTCTGCCATCCTTTTTAACAGTATTTGCCTAAAAGAGGGTCTCTACCAAATATTATTATTATTATTATTATTTTTTTTTTTTTTCTTTTTGCTCTATCACAGTCCTCCAATTCGACTGGGTGGTATTTATAGTGTGGGGTTCCGGGTTGCATCCTGCCTCCTTAGGAGTCCATCACTTTTCTTACTATGTGTGCCGTTTCTAGGATCACACTCTTCTGCATGAGTCCTGGAGCTACTTCAGCCTCTAGTTTTTCTAGATTCCTTTTCAGGGATCTTGGGATCGTGCCTAGTGCTCCTATGATTATGGGTACGATTTCCACTGGCATATCCCATATCCTTCTTATTTCTATTTTCAGATCTTGATACTTATCCATTTTTTCCCTCTCTTTCTTTTCAACTCTAATGTCCCGTGGCATTGCGACATCAATGAGTGATACTTTCTTCTTGACTTTGTCAATCAACGTCACGTCTGGTCTGTTTGCACGTATCACCTATCCGTTCTGATACCATAGTCCCAGAGGATCTTTGCCTAATCGTTTTCTATCACTCCTTCAGGTTGGTGCTCGTACCACTTATTACTGCAAGGTAGCTGATGTTTCTTGCACAGGCTCCAGTGGAGGGCTTTTTGCCACTGAATCAAGCCTCTTTTTGTACTGGTTCTGTGCAAGTGCCGGGCATTCGCTTGCTATGTGGTTTATGGTTTCATTTTTCGTATTGCACTTCCTACATATGGGAGAGATGTTATTTCCGTCTATCGTTCTTTGAACATATCTGGTTCTTAGGGCCTGATCTTGTGCCGCTGTTATCATTCCTTCAGTTTCCTTCTTTAGCTCTCCCCTCTGTAGCCATTGCCAATTGTCATCGCTGGCTAGTTCTTTAATCTGTCTCATGTAATGGTCCGTGCATTGGTTTGTTGTGCCAGTCCTCTGTTCTGTCTGTCTTTCTCCTGTCTCTGTATATTTGTGGGTCTTCGTCTACTTTTATTAGTCCTTCTTCCCATGCACTCTTTAGCCACTCGTCTTCACTGGTTTTCAGATATTGCCCCCGTGCTCTGTTTTCGATGTTGACGCAGTCCTCTATACTTAGTAGTCCTCTCCCTCCTTCCTTTTGTGTTATGTATAGTCTGTCCGTATTTGCTCTTGGGTGTAGTGCTTTGTGTATTGTCATATGTTTCCTGGTTTTCTGATCTATGCTGCGGAGTTCTGCCTTCGTCCATTCCACTATTCCTGCGCTGTATCTGATTACTGGCACTGCCCAGTGTTTATGGCTTTTATATATTTTCGGCATTGAGTTTTGACTTGAGTATCTCCTTGAGTCTCTGCATATATTCTTTCCTGATCGTGTCCTTCATCTCTTGGTGTTTTATATCCCCTCCTTCCATTATTCTCAGGTATTTGTATCCTGTCTCATCTATGTGTTTGATGTTGCTCCCATCTGGTAGCTTTATCCCTTCAGTTCTCGTTAATTTGCCTTTTTGTATGTTGACTAAGGCGCATTTTTCTATTCCAAACTCCATCCTGATGTCCCCAGATACAATCCTTACAGTCTGGATTAGGGTATCTATTTCCTAGATGCTCTTACCATACAGCTTGATGTCGTCCATGAACATCAGATGGTTGATTCTGTTGCCTCTTTTCTTGAGTTGGTACCCGGCATCCATCTTCTGTAGTACTTTTGTCATGTGAATCATGGCTACTACGAAGAGTAGTGGGGACAGTGAGTCGCCCTGGAAGAACCCTCTCCTGATATTAACCTCTGCTAGTCTTATTCCAGAGCTTGTAAGTATTGTATTCCAGTTGTGCATTGTATTTTTGAGGAAGCTGATGGTGTTTTCCTCTGCCCCATATATTTTCAGTCATTCTATTAGCCATGTGTGGTGGTATCATGTCGAAGGCTTTCTTATAGTCTATCCATGCCATGCCTGTTCTTCATTACCATTTTGTCTATCAGGAGCTGGTCTTTTGTGCCCTGCCCCTACACTTCCTTCTGCAGCCTTTCTGTTGGTGAGGGATGGTTTGTCTCCTCTAGGTAGTTGTATAGCCTTTCACTGATGATACCTGATAGTAACTTTCCACATTATTGGTAGGCAGGTGATAGGCCTGTAGTTACTAGCTATATTTCCCTTACTCTTGTCTTTTTGTACTAAGGATGTTTCTTCCTGTGGTCATCCATTTGGGTGCTTGGTGATTTGAGATAAATGCTGGAGTTGTTCTGCTATTCGGTGGTGTAGGGCTTGAAGTTTTTGAGCCCGTATCCATGGACTTCATCGGACCTGGGGCTTTCCAGTTTGGCATTTTCTTTAGATGGTGTCTGACTGTGTCTGTCGTGATGTCTGTGAATCTTTGTTTTATTCTCCCTGTTTCTTCTTCCTTGACTTCCTGGAGCCATGTTGCATGTTTGTTGTGTGATACCGGATTGCTCCATATGTTTTCCCAGAGTCTCTTACTTGGTTCGGCTTTAGGAATTTCTGGGTGGTTGTCTTCCCCTCTTAGTTGGCTGTATAGTCTTTTTTGGTTGGTTCAGAATAGTTTGTTCTGTTGGTATCCCTTATTCCTGTTCATGTACCGTTGGATCTTATGTGCTTTGGCCTTAAGCCTCTGTTTTACATCTTCTATTGTGTTGTTTAGTCCCCTCTCTTGTACTTTGTATTTCTCGTTGAGTTCCTCCCTTGTTTTCTTGCTTCTTAGCCTTTTTTCTGCCATCTCTTTCAGTTTACTCAAGTTAGATCTCATCACCATGATTTGCTTTTCCAGGCGCCTTTTCCAAGGAGGTTGCTGTTTTGGTTTCTGTTGGGTTGGTTGTGCTGGTGGTGTTGGTGTTCGAATCCCCATCAGTTCTGCTACTAATCTTGCTCCTGCATATGTCAAGTTATTTGTTTCTGTGATACTGGTGGTGTGTATTATGCCCATTATTTCATTGACCTCACTTGTTTTCTCCCTTAATTTCTTGGTGTTGTAGGCTTTCATGGAGGGGATCTTTGTTCTCTCTGTATCTGGCTCCATCCATTGTCTAATCTTTTCTACCCATTCCGTCCTCTCTGTTACTTCGTCGGTGTTTCTTCGTGTGTCGTTGTTTGATACCTCATCCTCCCTGTCGTCTTCTGTGGCATCGTCTCTCAGTTCGTCTTCGTTTAATTCGTTGTCGTGTGACATTTCCCTTTCCAGTTCTCCTCTTTCTGTTGGGGAGAGCCAGTTGTTTTTCTTTATGTTCCTTACTTGGTCTGCCAGCCTCTGCTCTGCTCTGTTTGGGGGGTGTTATTCCTCTCATTCCAGATGTTGACCAATCATCTTCTATATCCTCTCTCCGTCGGGTTGCTTCTGATGTAGCATCTCCATATTTCCTTATTTTCTTCTCTTGTCCATTTCTTCCTTTTTGCCTCTGTAGCTCCAATCTCAGGCTGTTGATTACTGTCGTTGTGGTGGTCAGATGCTGGATGACGACCTCCAAGTACCTGACCGTCTTCCCCTTCAATTGGGTTGAATACCTGGTTGCCGGACGAAGCTCCTCTGTTGCCAGAGGTTCCATTTACGTCGTTGTCGTTCATTCCTTCATTTCTTTCCATCATTGCTGAGTTTTTGCTATTTAACCCATAGCTGGACCCTACCCCATCAGGGATAGGTACTCATTTACAGCTGAGTAGACTGAGGAAATTATGGTATAGATCCTTTCCCTAGGAATCAACGCCGAGGAGAGCGGTCACCCATCCAACGACTGACGAGCCCCAATGTTGCTTAACTTGACTTAAGTCTATTGACGACCTACCCACTCCTCCACGGCGCCACATATTATTATTATTATTATTATTATTATTATTATTTTTTTTTTTTTTTTTTTTTTGAGGATAAGGCAAGATATATAAGATAAGCGAAACTAATCTTACGGCTAATAATTCCTGACACAGTTCTTCTGCCCCTCTGTTATTAAATGGGACTGATGTATTGCCTGTCAGGATGTTACAAATGCTCTGTTCATTAATGCAAAAGAGACTTAGCGGAAATCCCTCGGAGAAGTCTTAAATGCACTCGAGCAACTTTATGGATTTCTGACGCCTGATCCCTTTTCCCAACATGATGATGGATGGCCAAGATACTTCATCACTCATATTCCATTCAGAGGAATTCCCAATAGTTGCATGACAGTCTGGTAAATAACTTGAGATTTTTTAAGATTTATGTACCACCACTCTAATATCGAGAACGGTAGCGTATGATTTTAAGAAACGCTGCTTTATTTTGCAATTGGGATATATACGAGTGATGTATTGGTGATGCATCAAGTAACAAACACATTTCTTAATTTGATTTTTAGCGGAGGGGCTGCAATATGAAGAGATTTAATCATAAATCATCTCTGGAGACCTGTTGGCTCAAGTTACTCTGTGAACGATGCTATAAAATATTCTAGATAAGCAACTTTGAATAAAAGCAAAAATTACCTTTCTCTAGTTAGGTAATTCAAACAGAAGCGAAAAGCACAACTTTATTATCATGAACACAGGAACTCCAGTGATCACTAGTGACCAGTCAGCTTAATTAGGATGGATGTCACCGAATTTGTTTAGTGGTGAAAATGGCATTGAAAGTATTAAGGCAGTTTCCCCACAAGGCGCCGACGATTGCTCTGATTGGATTTATTGTTTTGGTACCTTCGCATTTGAGGTGCAAGTGTCACATTTAAATTTTAAGTGTACTTTTTGTACGTCTGAAAGTCAGTGCTCAAAATCAATGATATGTAACATATCTCTTCAGCAGCTTGATAATATACTTTTTTTTATACCATTGATAAACATGCAGCTAGTTTTGAAGACTTAAACAAAATCTCGAGTATTGTAGTATACATTGTAGTACACACCTTGCTTTGCTTGCGAAAAATGATTTAATTCTTATTCATCACAAAAATATCTTATTTCTGCCACAATAGCGTCAATAACTGTGATAAGGGCCCTTTGAATTATCTATACCTCATACAGTTATTAACAATTCCCCTAGGGCTGGAAAATGAGGAAGTGTTCAGTAACATGATATTCTTCTGTTAAGTCTTATAATAAAGTATAACAACTGTCTGATGCTTTATTACTCCGATGCTGAGCGGATGGAAGGATACCTTCAGTCAATCTATGTGCTGGAGAATTATGGAAACGGCAAGACTTCACTTATTTATTCCCATTGCCAGTAAACATCGCTTCAAACTCTTACAAAAAGTAAAATATTATTCCCGAATAAAGGAGATTTCCAGCTTCCTTTCAACGTGGTTGTAAATATTAGTCATAATAAAAACAAAACTTAAGTTTTTCCTTTCTCATTTTTAGTCATTTTATGATCTCAAGATACATGTTCTCTATTGTTTGACTTCTTTTCAGATAATACCGTGATTCTGAACTCACAGAAGTTTGAAACATTGTTTTTAGCGAAGGAAATGAAAATGAAGGTATTTAGCGTTGCCATAATTGCCCAGCGTGTTTTTTTTTTAAAGCCGTTTCGTGTGCAAAACGTTGGTAGTTTTTAACTTTTTTCGAGAAGAATAAAAAGTACTACTGCTATTCATTAAAAATGGCGACTTTATTATCAATAGTAAAAATTTCTGTTTTTCGAAATATTTTGGAGTTTTAGGTTGAAACATTTTGGTTTTACATTTTATGTTCACCATTTTGAGGTAACTTGAGAAAACTAGCTTCCAGCAATCATCTTCCGAAATTAAAACTGAATTTCTATATTTATGGTGTAACTGAAAGCTAAATGCACAAATTAACCTTCAGGTTTCAAGCAATATGTAACGATTGTGATCCGAGTTTTAAGCATAAATCTATGCCAACCCCAATTCGGAAGTTAGTTCCCCACCACATGTCTGCTTTAAAATATATCGTGTGAAAAACCTGTTATTGTCATTAATAGCGACGTGCAAATATTCTTAAGTAAAGGAGGTCTTAGCAACCAGGAAGACGTAAGTTTAAGTCCTGCTTGATGGCTGAAGTTGGATTCTCTCTTTCAGTTGTCGGTTATAGCATAAATATATTCTACAAGAAAGAGTAATTATAATATCGTTAACATATGTATCCTATCTCGAGTTAATTTCTGAATCTTGCTAAGCAATAATTTCCTCAAGGAAACTATACGCTCAAAACCAATGTACATTTGTATCTTTTTCTTTTGTTGATATTGCATAATATTTGGAAGGTTTCAGGTTGCCATAATCGCTTACACTCTAAAGAAAACAGCCTGTGCAATGTGAGGTTACATCACTGCAATAAGAACATCTAGCAAAGTCATTCTTTTGCTGTCAAAAACTGGATCTATGAAGTCTTCCGGACTTTATAGCTCCCTCCTCCTCCTCCTCCTCCTCCTACCTCCTCCTCCTCCTCCTCCTCCTGCTCCTCCTCCTCCTCCTCCTCTCCTGCACAAGGAATTAAATCATAGAAAGAGTAATCTTTCAGCTAGGTCTCCAAGATTAATTGTCCACTTGCAAACTGATGTGTCATCTTTTCCCTTTAAGGTTCCATATACAATGTTTCCCAGTGGTCACTTTCATATGGCATGAGTTATTCAGATGTTACTGATGTGGTCTAGAGTTCCTATCATCACAGGTGACCTCGAGATCCTCCACCGAGGCATCTCGCAACTATATTTCTCTCACCGAATACAAGGAATATGATTTTTCTGAACATATTACTTGAAAGAATGAAACTAGGATTTTTACGAAACCCGTTAATTCCCTGTCCCCTTACAGACAGATTGAGGTCTTGGTTTATCCAAAACTCTTGAGAAGATTCGGCTAAATATTAATGGAAATATCAAAATCCAGGCCGATTTACCTATAACAGACCGAGAAAAATCGTCACCAGAAACTAAGAAATTTTGGAGGTACTATAGTCAAACGAGAGTCTTTTCCCGTGGGACATATACCTTGAACACAATAAATCTAATAGAGATAAAACTTCATTCATTAAAATTGTCATTAAGTATATATAAATATATATATATATATATATATATATATATATATATTATATATATATATATATATATATATATATATATATATATATATATATATATATATATATATATATAGATATATATATATATATATATATATATATATATATATATATATATATATATATATATATATATATTATATATATATCATATATATATATATATAATATATATATATATATATATATCTATCTATATTATATATATATATCGTTTCAGAATATTTAAACCTTTTGATCAAGCATTCAAATGATCATAACAGCTAACGGTATTCTTATGACCAAGGATATATGGTGAAGTTGCAATATTATTACCAGGAATAGAAAAATTCAAAATATTAATGTCATACTTTGTAATGGGAATCATAGTTACTGTTAAGTTCAAATTAGGAACAGTTTCCAAATTTAAATATCTATTTGCAGTTCTCCTTTTCGCCGAATGTTTTTCTCAATTTGTATTTGATCCATAAATTCTGGATTATACGGTTAGTTTTACTTACATAAATGAATTTATTTTGGTTAAACACTGATTTTTGAAATTATTTTTATCGTGTTCTTTTTTTATATTTATCCCTTATAAATGAATGAGATATTCCGTAACAGTTTTTTATTACTCTATGGCTTTTGAATTTTGTTCCATAGAAGTTTTCTTCAACTTTATATATAAGAAGGAAATTAATGAATACAGTTTAAGGGAAAATGAGATAATGCATGAATTCTAGAAGATATTCCAGAGAAAAATAAACGTGTCCCTTCGACTCCTAGAATTCCGATTTCCTGAGTCTGAACGTCGCTGAGTACACTTTTCCTAACAAACTTCTTCTTTATTATAATACTTTACTTTAGGAATTTAACATATTGAAATTAAGAAAATGCTTCCACGAGAGCAGCGTTAGTTCTTTCCCAGCAAATTCCAGTGATCTGAAGAGCAATTTTTCGTGTGAACGAAAAAGGGATGAGAAAATTAGTCGAAGCCACTTGAGAGAACCGGCTACAATGGCTAAGGAGGTACGAGGAAGTCAGTAATCAGATAATATTTTGTTATCTACGAGTTTTTTTTTCATTTTCTTTATCAGGGGAGCGGCAAAAGGTTTCGCTTCGACACCACTGAAATTCAGAAACTAACCTTATAGTCCTCCATCAATATACAGTTTTCGGTTAGGGAAATCAAAATAGAATTTCTCTGTGAAATCGTTTATGATTCTTTTTTTTTTTTCAATTCGGGCGCGAGGTTGACATACAGACGCACAAGCAAAGTAGCTGCATCAGTTTGTTGTGATCACAAGCTAGACAGTGGGTGTTATGTACATTCAGGCTACTTACGAGAATGTTAGGTAAGGTAAGTGGCAGTCGAGATTGCAGCAAAAGTTATTAGAAATAAAAAATAAAAAAAAAAAAAATAAAAAAAAATAACTGGAGATGGTTATCAATAGCAATTAAAGAAACGTCGGTTGCGATTCAAGTAGAGACCTTTTTATGCTGTACCGGCGGATGTTACTTCACAGGGCTTACATTGAGCTTGTACTTTGGTTGTGGTGGAAATTAGTCTTATCGGGTCACATGGCTCATTAGCATAACTTTACAACACACGCACACACACACACACACACACCTATGGGACCACTAAACGCCATGCAGATAATCATCTAGGCGCCGTAGAATTCCCCCTTTTAAGTCCTCTGAGTGAATAGCGTTCCTGACATTTATTCTCGGGCATATCATTCCCATTCATTCCTGTTCCCGCTTGCTAATTGCATATCCAGTATTTTGAATCGCAGCTCTAGTGTAAAAGCCACTCTTCTTGTTTTATGGCCACTGTCCGCTGACGAAGGAACTGTAGGTGTTATTCAGAACTTAATTTTAAACAATAAAGTGACGCCTTGAACAATTTGCAAATTGCTCTTCCAGATACTTAATGAAGACAGGAAATTGTTCTGCCTGGTTGAAAAAAATTAATGAGAGAATTTTGATAGCGCAGCAGCCTTGCACTTCATAACTCTCTATTATATTGTGGACAAGAGAATAGATGGAATGTGTTTCTCTCGAGCAATAACTAAATTATTGTCTATGGTCTATGAAGGAAGTGCTAAATAGGTGTATCCCATTCCATGTCAACATTAAAAGACTTATCCTTTAGTCAGAATGAAAGTCTCCGATTTAACCATATCATGAAGGATATTCAAGGAACCTCTCTAGTGTGCAAAAATTTCATGATACAAAAGCAGATATTTCCACAAGATCTTGATACGTGCAGCATTTAACAAATTGAGTTTGACCTAGCAGGAGCAGGCACTGGCAAATTATATCATAACCTACCTTATCATGAGTAAATAAGTACTCTTAGTGATCACAAAATTTCACTGAGAATCTCAAGTACTGGGATTCATCAATAGTCAAGACACAATATTCGAAGAAGTTACTTATCAGTAACTTCATTTTCTGAAATAAGTAGCTTATTAACAATATTTATGTTACTCACTTTGCGTAACAAAATCCTAATAATAGTAGAGGTCAATCACGGAAGCGAATTGCAAAAGTATCCAGATATAGATATGGCTATAACATGTCTAACATGGCGACGTTGATCATGCACTCACTATATAAGGATGAACAATGCCGCAGTATATATTAGATTGAAATGAAACATTACTGTTGAAAGAGAGAGAGAGAGAGAGAGTAGAGGGTTGGGGAAAGCTCTGCTATATATTTAAGAGATTTTGCATCATTCGAAGGATTATTTAATTCAAAATTACCGAGAGGAAAACTTAAATTTCCAGTCCCCCATACAAAAGGAATTACTTTCGTTTACGAACATAACACGGTTCACCAAACTATTGATGTCATGTGTATGGGACAAGGAAGCACTTGCAAGCAACTAGGCGCCTGCTGGACAACAGCCGCTGTTATCTTCACGAGTGATGGTAACAAAAACGGTTCCGATGACTCTGTCTTAAGCCTGTTGCAGAGTACTAAAAACTGGCAAGCGAAAGCTCCATGTTCGCTAGCCAATATATTGCTTCCTTTAAGCTTTTATTCAATGTGTTTTTTTTTCGAAAGATTTCAGCAAATCTCGAACTACGTACATTTTCATCTAGATTACATTCGCTTTAATTTTACAAACAAAATTTGTGCTAGAAATGAGAGATTTATTATATCAATGGAAAGTATCCTAAACTAATTTAGGAACAATTAAACAAAAATTTCAGCAGTCTCTATTTCATCCAAGCTCACTCAGGAAAAGGTGAATGGAAAGACCGTGGGCCATGAGCTTTCGTCTTTATTTCAAGACCTGATCACAGTAACAAGTACCCAATAAGGTTGTTATTGTAACAAATCAAATTCATTCTTAATAGTTGCGAGCTTTTTTGACAAACCTTTCATTTTCTTTGCTAAAGTTAGTTTGCCACCAACAATGACACCACCTATCACGACAACTCCACGGAAGACAACGCCCCCGAACGATATACTCCTGCAGCCTACGATAATCAAGTTAGCCGTGACGTCCCGCAGCGTAGCGAAACGCCCATCAACTTAACCGCGCCGCTAAGGATGTCTAGGCGGCGGCAGGACCTACAGCATCGTAACCATCAACGCGAGAAAGTGGCTTGAGACCTGGTTCAAGCCACCAATGAAACGAAGACCTACCGCCAACAGCCAATAGTAGATATAAAACGAGTACGGACACCACTCCAAGATCAGTCCACCCTCAGCTTCCCAGCCCGAGGACGTCTGGCAGCTCCAGACGAAACCTCGCTTCAAGAGAGAGAGAGAGAGAGAGAGAGAGAGAGAGAGAGAGAGATGTCGTTAATAACTTTGATAACTATGGTATCATAGTTTATCTGTAAAATTCAAATATATACACCAATTTTGACTGTATTTGATCATGACCTCTATAGGCGCTGTACTAGCCTGTCTAAGTAGCACGGAAAAAGCTACTATTCGGAAAATAGAGGAGAATCTCTACAAGTGTAACGCTGCTGAAGTAACCATTACTTTTAATAAAATATCATTATTATTATTATTATTATTATTATTATTATTATATTATTATTATTATTATTATTATTATTATTATTACAGCGACAGCAGCAACACCTCTAGAGAGAACAACATTATTAATAAGAAAAAGATAGTATTTACTAAAAAACTATTTTTAGCCTCAATAAAAAGAATTAATTTCAGGGCCCATTAGCCCATATCACTCGCTTTTATATTGTCATAACTTTGGGGGATTCAATCAAAACGATTTGTATTATAAAAGGTTTCAGTGCTTTCCAATATTTCGTTCTAATAAATAATCACATAAATACATAACCAGGCGATGCATTGGCACTATTCTTATGACCTGAGTCCTAAACGTAATTGCGTTTCTTAATGAGTCATCACCTATTGGGATATCGCATTTATCAGAATATGAATCCAATGAAAATTAATTTTGCTCTCTGCAGGGGCTTTGATTATTCCCGTTGTGATTTACTAATCGCCTCTTCTCTTATTTCCTTAGATTTAACCCTGACACTCTCGCCTTCTGAAATGAACGAGGAGCTGGAGAGCATTTCTTTTTATCTACAGTCAAGTTACAGAAATCTCTTATTTATTACGCATTCCCTGCTCTTTATGTGGCGGGTACGTTTTCTTTCTTTTCGCCCTTATTTTTTTTACCTTGATTAAATAAGACCATTCTTTTGCAAATTTGTTGCCATCTCATTCACATAAGTTTCACTATAAAACAGGGCATATAACATAATTGTCATGGATTCTTGTTATATATATATATATATATATATATATATATATATATATATTATATATATATATTTATTTATTTATTTATTTATTTATTTATTGTAACATGAGTCTATGGTTTCTCTTCTTATTTCATTCTTTGCTTGTATGATTAATATATTTTCTTAAGTAATTATAGCTGTTTAATCAGTTCTGTAACTACTGCTATTACTCACCCTCTGAATAAGCTTAGTCTGTTACTTCAGCAAATGCAATGTCTTGTATAAAAAAGATTCGAATTTAGACAATTCTGGTTCGGTAAGTGAAGCTAACAGACCAAATTAGTTCCGAACTGAGCGAGTAATATTTTCCAGAATTTCGTTATGAAGGTGAAAGAATACACAGACTAACCAAGAATAATAATAATAATAATAATAATAATAATAATAATAATAATAATAATAATAATAATAATAATAATAATAATAATAATAATAATAATAATAATAATAATAATAACGACAACTATGCAGTCGGATGGTAATTTCCGACAGTGGTAAATATTAAACTAAGACCCCAATAACATACTTGTATGTTTATATGTGTAAACAGAAAATCCTTATAGCTTCTCATACAAATAAAAAACGTGCCAGTTTCCTTCGACAATATATCAACACGAACACACGAAAGACGAGCTTGTATAATAAAACAGTCCACTCAGGTCAAACACAAACAAGCAATGGACTTTCAATAATTATTTAGTTTCATTTCACAGTAAATGATAATAATAATAATAATAATAATAATAATAATAATAATAATAATAATAATAATAATAATAATAATATCCTACACTGTTCTTCGCACATCACAATGAGAAGAGCATGTAAGTGTCAGCTAGGGTCCTGTGGGAATGAAAGAGTTGGAAGACCCTGACCTACTTGGATGTAAACAATGAGGCGGGACGGGACGCTGGAGATGAATGGGATCCTGTGGAAGTCATAGTGTAGGAAGGACATGAATTGTGGAGTTTCTGAGGACCACCTTCGCATCATACTGTGTTAAGAATGATTGGTGTTTGAGGTTTCAAGAGAGAACTATTGCCCTTATTTCTTATAAAAACAAGGTGAATTTTCATTTTCTTGGATTTGATACTTCAACTATCTCTTCATTTGACGTGATTCATGCAAAATGCAGTCCAATACTGAAAAGGGGTGTCGTACACAAGCTCATTAAATAGTGCTCTGTTAAGAATAAACTACATTTGTAGTTTAGCCGTGACTGAACAGGGCCATAAAATGTATCCTAATACAATAACTTGTAAAACTGGTAAAAGTGATATACATCTAAGACAGAAATTGTGACGGTCATTCAGACTGAAATGCTAAGCATTTGTCTCAGCTCATACTCCAAGAGTGAAGTTTTAGAACGAATCAAGGGTTATAATAAAATACAGTACCGTCCAAACCTATCACTTGTCAATGAAGGATCCTAGTCATTCCTGTTTACTGTATCCTTTACTTACCCTGGCTGGTAGGATGATCCAAGACAGTAGTGTACTTCCGTGAGGTCATTTTAACACTTCATCAGTCCATCTACAGCGCAATAACCCCGTAAGATGACGACGGAAGACTGAAAAGGATGAAATCCCCAACGATACAGATGCTTGGCCATGTTCCTCTGGAAAGTTTAAGTGCGCTGCTATAGACTGTTATATTTGAAGACGACTTTAACTCAGCTTTTCCCGAGTCACTTCCATGCTGGCCAGTAAAGTATAATTGTACCTCTCAAGTAATTACATGAGGGCGTAGAAATGAGAAACTAGTGATTATAGACTCCCTTGCAGTCATATAAGGCCTTCAAAAAAGTGTGTAATCCATAGTGGTCTTAGTCAAGACTCCTGCCAAAAATAGACATCATGGCCGAAAAAAAAAAAATAAATAAATAAATAAAAGAAAGAAAAAAAGAAAGAAAGAAAAAAAAAAAAAAAATATATATATATATATATATATATATATATATATATATATATATATATATATATATATATATATATATATGGAAGTCTTCCTTAGAGTTTCTCCCTTAAGCCAACATGTTCTAAATATTAGTAAACTAATGAGATCATTTCTTATATATTTAAAAAAGAAAAAATATCCATTAGACTTTTGTTGTCTTTATTCTTACAGTGGAAATAAGTAATTTACTTACTTTTTATAACCAGATTTAAATTTCCATAGACACTGTCAAACGAGATGCCCCGTCAGTCGTTGCAGTAAGAATTATTTCTTTTCTTAATGTAGTTATCCCTAGTTTCATCTCTAAAACAAATAGGTTATTTACAATTTTCATCTAATCTTCAAGGGCAAGAATACACCATGGAAATTAAAATTGTATTGCGTAAATTAGTAAATTAGGAATAACCATAGAGCACTGACACTGCTGCGACGAAACCGTTAATTCCACTAAATGTTTTTGATATTAATCTAAATGAGTCATCTTAACTTTTGTATATGATTTATCATTTATTTTAGATGTTTCAGTTTAAGTTACAAGTCATATTGACATTACAAAAAAAAAAAAATTGCTCTGCATACGATAATAATCAAAGATAGTGAAACTGAATTTCCTTTTGCGTTACATCACCTTACGAAATTCTTTAAATATTCTGTTAGAATATCTGTAAACTAGTATTTTGTGACGAAAGCAATTACTCAAGTAATATCGATCGCTCAATGAAGCAGCGAGAAAAGACGCTTTTTGGGCAGCATTCCATCCGAGGAAAAAATGCAATGAAGACCTTTTCACTGTTGCTTCCAGGTGTTCAGAAATTATTTAAATCTCCTATTTTCTGCTTGTTGTCCTTCCTTATAGACTCAATTCTCGGTTACTACTAAAGGCTGCCACTAACGTTGCAGTTACACCTGTGGAAGTAAATCTTCACCACTAACGATACAGTCTTGTTTCTCTGACGTCCTCCGTAACAGCCATGGATGCTCTGGCTGTAATTGGCTTGATGACACCATAAAGGAAAGCAATCACAAACGTCAGGTAAGACGTCCAGTGACAGCCTGATTGACAAAAGCTGTTTCAATACTCCCATGTATATCTATTAAAAGTGTGTAAATATGGCTCCAAAGGTTTTCATGTTTACGAGTGAAGGGAGAGTTCCTCTTCAAGATCATTGTGTTAATTAAGTTAGTAATGTTTTAAAATTTCAAATTTGACATATATAGGCCCAATTTTTTTTTTCTCTTTTTCATGAAAATTGTCAATACTGATTTGATTTTATTTAAAGAATGACTTTTTTATGATGTGTTAAGAGTGAACATCCATTGTATACTGTTGTTCCTTTGTTTCATTTGTATGTTTATTAGTCTAATTTCATTAGAAAGTTAACTTACATAAAATGTGAGCAAAGAATAAACATGAACAATCTAATACTGTTTCCTTCTTTTTACCAGAATGTTGAATATTCTTTTGTTCTCATTTTAAAAATGAATTGTATATATGATACAAAATCATGAACAGACGCATTATAGGCCTATTTATGTTTTACATTATTTCGCCATAATGAATATTCATCCTTATTTAAAATCTAACTCGTAAATATAGTTTATAACCACGAATAAACATACACAGGCTTAACCTGCAACTCACAGGCAAAATCTCATTCATACAGATTTCAATGACATCTACAAGACATCCAGCAATGATGCTTCTACTGTCAGTCGTCATTATATGCAATTATTTGTTCCTGCGGAAAAATATTAAATTCTAAATACATATTGGTCTGACATCCGTACAATTATGAAAACCAATTTAATCCGATATATCATCCATTTATGTATAAGAATTTTTTTATTTATTTCGATAAAACTCAACACTGTTCCTAACTGGTATACATTATTTGCCCAGGGACAGCGAGCGAAATGAACCAAAAAAGTTGTTTCCGCACATTAACGTTGAAATGAGATTTTCTCATTAGTGAGGTCAATTCACTGTCAGAAATGTAAAATGAAAAACTGTGAGCCGTATGACTAGTATTTCAGATAGACATAACTTCCAAATATATGCATCAAAATACATAGCTGAAACTTCAATAATATTTTTATGAACAAAATATCAACTACTAACCGTCTCAAGCCCGTTGTCGCATAAATTGTCTTAAATACCTTTTTAAATATTATCTGTATCTTCTTGATATTTCGGCACAGCATGTTTTAGACGCTCCCGTAATTCTAGGCAATATAATGAAGTGCCAGAATTTATCGATTAATACAGTTACTCTTGAAATTGTTTTCTATTTCTTCAACATTCATTGTAGATATCCGAACACCTGTATTTGACTTAGCTAAAGAGTTGGGAAGAAGCCCCTCCCACTCGTCCCTCTCTCTTTATCAAACTTATGAATGGAAGAGTGTACTACGCAATGACTTTATACGTTTTACACATCCAAATTAGTTTATACATTAAAGTCTCTCTGTATCTATTATTTTGAGAGATTATTATAACTTCGCGGTTCATTTTCAGTATATGCAGATGCGTGGAGCGACAGAAAAATAGAGGCCAGAGGTTTACTGGTTTTCAGGTATGTTTATTTTGTTGTACGATATGCGCAAACGTCTGAAGTCACCTATAGCAAACATGTTGCGATATTTTCATCGTGAATAGGTGCAGCTGAAAAATGTCTGAATATCCTTCTCAAATTAGGTATTTTGCCTTGGTTCTGGCTTAAATCCTGAGAAAAACAAAAAAAAACAAATATATATTTAGATATATCTATATATATATACATATATATATATATATATATATATATATATATATATATAGTATATATAGAATAATTTAGCTTTAATTAACTATATATATCAGATCTTAATCTCAATCATCCAATTTGGCTAGAAAAAAAAAAAACATTTTTTTTGACAAACGCTAATTTAATTATATCCTTATAAAAGCAATGCAGGCGCATGAGGAACATGAAATATCTTAGTTCCAAAACTAAAGTTTCGCCTCTCTCCGTGTAACGTGATCGTCCAAGAAACTGCACGTGTGTTTCATTCCCGCCCTCTCAAGAAAGATTTGCGATTTCCTAACCTGACTCTCTTTCTACAAAGGCAATTTCCTGTCCATTAGCTGACCGTCATATGAAAAAGACTAGAAATAATAAGATGGACGTATCCGATGCTTTCATGTATCCTTACAAAGTTTTATATTTTGTCACCTAGGTCGTCAATTCATTTCAAGGAAGTAGAGAGAACTGGATTTCCTACATCTATGAGAACAATGATGAGAGAGAGAGAGAGAGAGAGAGAGAGAGAGAGAGAGAGAGAGAGATTTTACTTATCCTTTCAATGTTTGTGCGAGAGGATATCCTTACGTTCACTTTGATGAATAATATTTAGGATTTACTCTGAGGTTCTACAGGGGTTCAATCAATTATAATAATTCCAGTTACTGATTGGCTTATTCATACAGGTTTAACTAAGATATAGTTACTCCTAGAATTGCATATTGCAATGCAACTGAAAATAAAATGCTAAGCCATTTGGTGAGTTCTTTCAAAGAATCAGCTCTATGATGCAACTTAAAAGAAATTTCATCGAATGTCCGCAAGTTGGATGTCTGAGTTAATCATATCTTCCGAAGTGGAGTGCATTTATCATGGTGAAGTGATCTCTGAATCATATTGCGAGGGAGATACAGCAGATCTGGACAAAGACGGGATTGCATTCAACTTTCTCAAGCGGAAACTATTCCGAATTGATACCGAGCCTATATTTACGAGCTCTATTTGCGATGAAGAACCAAATTTTTGGCATGGAATTATCTCTCTCTCTCTCTCTCCTCTCTCTCTCTCTCTCTCTCTCTCTCTCTCTCTCTCTCTCTCTCTCTCGCTGATGCATTGGTTACTTATTTTCAGGTATTTGAGCCTTTCCTTGTTGTATATTAAGGTTGGTTAACATTGGTATTCTTATTCTGGCTTTCGAGGATTCTGGTTGAATCAAAGAAATGGATTTCATTCATTAATAAGTATAAAGGAGTTTGTAACACTTTTCGACTTGAGATTTGTTTTACTGCCCCACTGTGCCTTCATATTGCTGGAAAAGTTCACCTGGGAATGGAATGAAGCTTACAGGAGGAACTAAAACCAATGAAGACTTTCCGAAGTTTTAAGTTTTATAACACAAATACTTTATTTG
>NC_087220.1:25178129-25198129 GCF_015104395.2 Macrobrachium nipponense | reverse complement strand
TCTACCATCTCTGTTACAAGTTATGAAGGAACAGACAGTAGTTCGAACATATGAACATACTATCAGATGACATAGTTTCATACGAACACACAATCGAATGAGACACGCTACAGATCACGTAGGCCGTTTGAATAATAGGTCGGGGTAATTGTCTCAAGCAGGGAGCTTGGACTAATGTTTATAAACAAATGAATGACCACAGATGTTATCTTAGCCTACATACTTATTGTATACGTCATCTTTAGCGTCTCTAGTCTGATCACATTCCTGCAAGCAATCTGGTTGACCTCTTTAGTTTTATTCTTTTATATATATGGACTAACATTCCATATTTTTATTATGTAAACACTTACATCAGCTCGGTCAGCTACCAAAACCAACCACTGAATATTACTCAAACTTGACTTGCATTTGACTTATAGGAATGTGATACAGACACTATGTGAATATATATATATAAGTAAATAAAAATTCATTGTGTACATGAATTGACTCAAGTAATAAAATATAAAACAATGATATTGGTAAATAATAGTGATCACATGATATATATAATGATACAGTATTTCACTTCATCTCTTTAAGATACTTATGCTACAGAAAATACTAATGTACTCTGATAATTGCATAGAATGAAGATTAACATGATAAAAATCATATTTTAACTGATAAAAAATTTCATATATGAATTGATAAAATTATTAATGTTTATGCTGATTGATTCGTTGATTTTTATGCTAAATGTTATATATCTGATTCATTAATTCATATACTAACTCATAAATAGCTGCAGATATTGGTAAGAAAAAAGGTAACAGATTGATTATAGGCTACCTGATTTGTTTATACATATGTATATGGATTCATATAATTATGATTAATATATGTGCACTTTAAATAGATTCCTATTGCGTACACGCAAAGATATATTTAGATTCTGTTATTTATAATCATTTATATATATGATACATGATACTTTATATATATAGGATACATGACACTTCATATATATAGGATACATGACCGAGGTTATACTACTTCACTTTTAACTAGCTTTCGAACAACTTTTCGTCCATTACACAGTTCCAGACAACCACCTATAGCCAATTGAAACGGCCTTTTTCAATGGTTAAAACAAGGGGAAAATTTGCCTGGGCGGGTCCAACGTTCCATTTTGCGCTCATACTTATTCTCTGCATCCTAAGCTACACGATTCCGTTCGCGATGAAAAAAAAATCATCCCCAGCACGAGTCCTTCGCCAGCAAAGTAGAGTTGAATATCCTTCGGGTCGTAATTGTCGGAAGTATGTCCCATTCGTAGTCGATTCCGACAGCCGCCGGAGCATTCCGCATTAAAACGAGATTAACGACGAGACGGTGTCGGTCGAGAAGTCCATGAAAATTCCTTTGCACATTGTAGGCGGTTGTTGCTGACTGTAGTCGTCTGCTGCGACGAACGATTTTTTGAAGTTGCGATGTGAAACTCTCGTACTGCAGGATACTGTAACCAGGTTCCATTAATCAGCCTGCAAGTGAAATTATACTTGTCACAAGGGCAAAGTAAATTCAGACGACATCCAAATACAGGGGAGGGGAGAGAGCCATTTAGACCAGACTTAACCCACATGAATTCGCTGATATTTCGGAATTCAAAAGAGTCCGCTGTACAAACTTTTTTATCCATGGCATTAACAATGAGTGAACCTATCCAGGTCTATGATGACTTGTAAAAATATCCATAATTATAACAATAAATAGATTATCATTACGAATCTCAAAGAAAATTCGATATTACTGGTAGTAAGTTACTAGACAAAGAAGTGGAAAACGGAGCTAATTGTAAGATTGCCAGGCAACATAAGAGTCGAAGAGAATATTAATCATGATTCTATGTGCCCTAACAAAAGTTTCATATTCAATTTTCTCGTGCGCATCCTCTGAGGTTAACTTTTAAAACATTATTAATAGGTAGGAGATGCAACGAAAAAAAACCCACTATGTAACTAATTTCTATATAAACTTTGGGTTTTCCAAGAAAATGTGACATTTTCCCATGAATGTGATTTACTTGAATTGTAATAGGCTAATGTTGCAAGTAAATATTTCTTATCCACAACTTGATAATTCTAAATGTCCGTTTACCCATGTCATCAAGCTGAATTATTGACTCTAATTGTCTATGAGGTTCAGAAAAAAAAAAATTAATTCATTTTGTTGTTATAGAAAGAAATCTCATTTGCTTATATTGTTCATTAATTTTAAAATGATTACAAGTCCTTAACTAATTGCATTACACACACGGATAAGAATATGTTATGTGGCCTGTCATGTGACCTATGAACCACATGTGAAGTTCATGAACTAAGCATTCCTTTCTCCAGTCAATCTGCTTTTGCAAGCAGAGACGACACAGATGAAGCCTGTGTAAGCAGATTATTGAGGTTAAAAGGAACAAATGCTGATACGGCAATGATGACGTCGTCACTTGGCAGGAGATTGCTCTCAGCCAGCTAAGAGTTACGTTACTTGCTGTAAGAGATACGACTTTAGTATTTTCAAATGATATTTTAGTGTTTTAATTCTCCACCCGCATGAGAAGAATGTCTGAAAAAAAAAACAGTACCAAAATTGAACAATATATTAGTTTCATGTTGGAAAATCTGCATAATTGTAATTATGTTAAATTAAATATTCCTTATTCAAACTATATGAAAAAGGTTTCCATACAAATTCTATATATATTATTAGCCCTGTCTAAGATTGCATATAGGATTATTTCATAGATAACATTTTCACTTCTAGACTTCCTGACTTTAAAATCTCTCTTTATTTATTTTATTTATTTTATTTTATTATTATTTTATTTATTTATTTATTTATTTAATTTTTTTTTTTCATTGACTACGAATATAAATCACCGGGACAGACAATATGTCAGTAGGTTTTGGATATGTATTTGAACTTTTAGCTTATTTGTCATTACTAAAGCGTTAAGTTAGAGTTCAAATCTTACGCATATATATTTGGATATTTAATGGTTACGTTATTTTGCTTATTGATTTATCGTGATTCCTTTTTTTATTATAATTTGTAACCCTTCCGACTTCTTACGGAGTGTATTATATGACTCCACTTGTATCCATATTTATTTTATTTTTTTTTTATTATATTTATTTATATATTTTTTTATATATCTTTGATAAATTAATGGTTGGCTTGAATATGTGGAAAAGTGTTTCTAGCGGCGTACCGTATAAGGCTACTTGCGGCATCAATTCTATAGATACAAGATATAAATGATAAAGGTATTTAAAACCGCGAGAACCGCTATAATCCGGTCGGATCCAATATCACGAGTTGTAACTCGTAAGACATTGACACTTCCTATTTAATTATCCGTTATTCTACCAAACCGATTGACTCTGGGTGATCAAATATATTATTGGTTTTCTTAATGGAAAGGAATTCACACAAAGTGTTAAGGAGATTATTATTGATTTACACCACCCGAGTCACAGATTATTATGTGTTGAATTCCATATTTACTGATTTAGCACTCAAATATTCCTAACGCACTCAATTGCGGTGTTTGTTTTTAGTGCTATTAATTCTATATAACGTGTCAAGGAAACTATTAACACTAAGAAGTGTTTTATTCCCTCTGTCAGACTCGTAATTCTGTTAATAATTCTACGTATATTCTTTCAAGGATTGATTTGGCACAGGATAGGCTCCTAAACTGACAGGTGTCTTAGTGTATCCCTTGTTTTCATGACACGTGTTACAATTAGTTATGTGCTTTTTATATCTGTAAGCATTGTAGGCCAGTAAAATAGTGATTGATTGGCTTTCTGTGACATAGGAGGGACCCTTGGATGACGGAATGCAACCAGTTTATGACGATTGGTATGAAAGAGATTATTATTACTACCTGGTCGTTAGTCATCTGCTGTGTTCTTCGGGTTTCCTCGTCACAGACCTACATATAATATTACACTTGATTACATTATTCTGATACACATACTTTAAATGTACTTTTGCTTTAGGGTTTCTGCTCAAAAGTGTTTATTGTTTTTGCTTAGCCACTGACCCTGTTTCCGTTTCGAAGTGTTTATTGTTTTGGTGTTTATTGCTGCTGACTCTGTTTCCGTTCGAAGTGTTTATTGTTTGGGTTATGTCTGTTGACGCTTGCTTTGTTCAGTTTGTAACAGTTCTGCGCTCCGACCCAGATATTCAATGTCGCGATCTCTTGGGTTAAGGAATTTTTCTTGTTTAGATACGGTTTTAACAATAGGCAACGGATGTTTCTATATCTTTTAGTCCAATTAATGGTTCTTTGCAGTATGGTGCGGGATTGCGGGATAATGCGTCAGCTATGATATTTGCTTTCCCAGGTAGATATCTTATCTTGGCTCCAATAAACTGAATGATCATTTGTCACCGAGTTCCTTTTGGACTGTGATTAAAGCCTTTGAAAAAACTCGGTAAAAGACTCATGTTCAGTAAGGACTTTATCAGGATAGCCATAGATTATGAACTTAAGATGTACTAGTGAGTTAAAGATACCTAGCCCTTCCTTGCCTATTACTGCATATTTACTTTCAGAGGGCTTTAGTTTACGTGAATAAAAAGCTATAGGAAAGAACTGTTTATCATATTACTGAAGTAGTATCCCTCTTACCCCTTGGTCTGACGTTCTGTTGCAATAAAAAAAAATTCCTTATTTAAATCAGGGATTTTTAGGTTAGGTAAGCTGCATTTTCCGCTTTTAAGATATCGAACGCCTGTTGATGCTTTTCAGACCATAATAAATCTACGCTCTTCTTCGTAAGATCTGTTAAAGGAGCTGTCATGATTGAAGAGTTACATATTTACATACGATTGTAATACCCACTACAGCGCCAAAAGTGCTGTATCCCCCTTTTACGTTAATAAGTACGGAAAGTTATGAATAGCCGACACCTTACCATGGACTACTTTTAAGACCTTGACTAGACACATAAAACCTAGATAAACATGTTCGGTTTTTAAAAACTCACATTTAGATATTTTACTCTGAGATTATTTGTCTTTGTCTCTGTAGCACTAGCTCTAGTTTATGTGAATGTACTTCTAAGGTATTAGAAAGGATTACAAGATCATCCATATAGGCATGTAGGTTATCCCCTAAAAGTCTCCAAACACTATATTGTAATTGGGCGCAACGTAAGCCGGAGGCATACGTAAAAATTGATAATGTCCCCTGGGTGTGCTGAAAACGGTGTATGAGGTACAATCACTTAGGTAATGGTATATGGTAAAGCATTTAAGTAAGTCCAACCAAGTTGGTGTAAAAAAAATTTTTTCTAATCCTAACAGGGAGATAAGATGTAGTCGGTACATCGCACTGAAACTATCGGAAGTCGTTTCCTTTTCCTTGTTTAAGCGACAGAAATCTACGCAGATACGCCAAGTCCGATCCTTTTATGACATGACGTTTGAGAGAAAAATTATATGGGCTATTTGATTTCCTAATGACTCCTATTACTAACATTTTTCAACGTCGTCATTTATTTCTATTTTGAAATTTCATTGGGGTTCTACACGAAGGTACGTATATAGCTTTATGTTTGTCCTTAGACCGTATTTGTTTTCAATGACATCCGTTTTTCTCCCGGAGATCACTCGCTAGTGGAGCAAAACTTCCTGGTATTCAGGTAGAAGATAAAAAAAAATTCTGCTGAATCACCTCTGCTTGAATGACTTTACGGATATTACTTTAGATAGATTATCAGAGAGATTCATCCACGACTGGTTGGGCGTGATTAAAAACTAGCAACAATAAAAAATGCGATATTTATAACTTCCGTATCCACGATATGATACTTTTAGGGCTTTGTTCGCGGAAATCGTTATATTTCAGAGTGTCGGGAAGGATTAAAAAAAATTTCATTTCCCAGCAAAGTCTTTTTACACGCACTAAGACATTCGAGGGTGCATGCTTCTCGAGATTTTTGCGTGCAAAGTGCGACTGCGGTTGTGGGAGAATTCTGTTGGGTCATTTGAACAATGTTACGATTTATGAGACAAATGTATAGTTCCTTTATATAAGTTATTATTTGATTAACTGTCTCATTTTTGTTCAAACGGAGTTTTAATATGTTTGAAGGTTTATAGGATTTTCCTTTGATAAACACGCCTTATTTTGCAGGATGTAAGATAATATTTTGTATACCCCTAGATGGATCTTACAATTACACTACATACAGATCAATGTTTTTTATAACTATAGAGTATCTGTAAGCGCTCGCTTATCCGGACTTCTCATTAGGGAAGTTCGAACAACAGACGGTGAGTCCGTAAATACAAGATATTACGTGTACTAAAGAAATAAAACAAGATATTCTAATTTTTTACGGCGCGTACAGTTGGGCTTAATCCACCAGTACTCATAATAACTTATGTATTAAAAAAAAACGAAAACCTGCTCTGATTACTTTATACGGTCGTGTGATGCATAGGAAAATCCTTTTTAATTCAAAAAGATATCGGTATGTATGAACCAACATCGCTTTTCCCCACTCTGCTAGAGTCGCTTATTGTGTGGAATTTGCTTCGCTTTGAAAACTTCGGCAGTTTTTTTTGACTAACCTTGACCGCTTGACTAGGTGACACAGTAACCGAGTTTGCTTGTTTGATTCTGAAAGGCTACTGTTTCTATTTCTTTTTGTAATAATTAGGATCCTTCTCTTTATTACCATCGGCAACGTATTGTGTGTTTTTAGCATTATGTTGCTGTTACGTATACAGCAATGAATGACGAACTATTAGGAACTGAGCGATTACTAATAAGACAAGTTATCACTACTGCATACAATTTTAACTGTTTGTACTTCATTCTTTGCTAAAATTTGAAATAGTGAGGGATCCTGGTCAGCGCATTTAGCCTGATGAAAGTTTTTTACAGACATGTTTATTCCTTGCAATCCAGCCGTATTTTTAAAGTTAAGTTGAGTCATTGAGGTTCGATATTTTATATAACTCAAAAAACTCAAGGCTAAACTGCGATCGGGACTGCAAAGGAGCATTTATTGTCATGACCCGAAAATAGTGTTACCTCTAAATTTATATAGATTTGTACGGGTGTTCACTTGTTTTTTTGTGTGTTTTCTAATCACTACGGTGCTTAAACGACCCTATCCATGCATCTGTATAAATACAGACGTCCACTGCGTAAACGCATATTCACTGTTTAATATGTATTTTGTTACGTAAGGGATTAATAATCACCCAAAATGATAAAATTAACATAGTATATGATTATGATATTTCAGTAGAACTTCTGGAAACAGACACTCAAAGATAAAAACTCGCAGTAGCGAAATCTCAATGATATAGATAATTTCTGTAAAAAAGTAGATTAGAATGTCTCGTAACTTCAGCCACAGGAATAACGAAATTCTACCTGTAAAGGAAACACTCAAAGTTACTCCAAATGAATAAAAAATTGTACTTAGCTTGCTTTTGTGGGAAGTCACGGTGTTCCGATAACGACACACGGCCTTGGTCTCCTTCTCTATTTAGCGGACGACCTGGTTTGGCTTCAGTTTCCCCGTGCGCGTTGTTTCGATGATTCGAGCCCTTGAAAATCCGATGCTGCAGACGCGTTCGGTTTGTTTCTTGCAGTGCCGGAAACGCTCACTAACAATGTTTTACTGAATGATTCTAATGAGAGACGAAGCTTCCGTTGCCGTAGGAAAAGGACACGTCGGTTTTGTTTCTTGAAGTTATTCACTAACGATGACACTAAGTTGCTTGACGAATCTTGTTGTTTTCTGAAGTCGCTCACTAATGATGATACTAGGTTGCTTGAAGAATCTGCTGCTTTCGTCGTCGTTGACTTCGTGATTTATTATTCTGTTTTTTTCTTCGTAGGACGTTTGTAGAGTTCTTCTGGTCCGCTGGCCACCAATTATTAGGGCTTGTGCCTTGTATGATAAGGCGCCCTATGAGGTAATGTTAGACTAGCGATAATCTATACGCTAAGTCGGTTGGTATTGCACTTCCATCTTCAATGGAGTGTCTGGGGTTTTGTAGATCACTTACGAAGTCGGTATTATCTTTACGACGATGTGTTAAACTCATGGTTCGGTGAGGTTCTTGTAGAAAACACAAGGTATAAAAATAGTATATTCTTCTGAAGTTTTACATGATGAAGATCAGGTATGATAGTACAAGTCTTCTATGACGATAGCTTGATCGCTTCTGCCAAATGATGATGGCTAATCCTATTCCTCTACATGATAAAGCTTAGGTAAAGAGGTACAGGTCTTCTAATGACGATAGCTAACTCTGTTCTGCCTGTCTACCATCTCTGTTACAAGTTATGAAGGAACAGACAGTAGTTCGAACATATGAACATACTATCAGATGACATAGTTACATACGAACACACAATCGAATGAGACACGCTACAGATCACGTAGGCCGTTGAATAATAGGTCGGGTAATTGTCTCAAGCAGGGAGCTTGGACTAATGTTTATAAACAAATGAATGACCACAGAGTTATCTTAGCCTACATACTTATTGTATACGTCATCTTTAGCGTCTCTAGTCTGATCACATTCCTGCAAGCAATCTGGTTGACCTCTTTAGTTTTATTCTTTTATATATATGGACTAACATTCCATATTTTTATTATGTAAACACTTACATATATATGTATATAATATGTATATATATATGTATATATATATATATATATATATATGTATATATATATATATATATATATATATATATATATATATATATATATATGTATGTATGTATGTATGTATGTATGTATGTATGTATGTATGTATGTATGTATGTATGTATGTATATATATATATATATATATATATATATATATATATATATATATATATATATATATATATATATATATAATAAGCATACATATATATATATATATATATATATATATATATATATATATATATATATATATATATATATATATATATATATATATATATATATATATATATATATATATATATATATATATAATATATATATTATATATATATATATATATATATATATATATATATATATATATATATATATATAAATATATATATATATACATAGCTACAATGTCCTTTAATATCTAATTCGCGCTACCTCGGAATTAATATATTTTCATATATGCTTAACCGAAGGTGGTGGGGTAGGTAAAAGCTTCCACTGACGTCCTGGATTTGAATGGCCTCTTAGGTTCGCGCCTGGGACCAGGCAAATCTATTATCGTGTAAAAAATTCCCCTTCAGTAAGCATATATGAAAAGATATTAATTCCGAGGTAGAGCGAATTAGATATTAAAGGACATTGTATCTTGATGTATGTATATGAATCACGGTAAATGTGATATGACACCACACACACACACACACGCATATATATATATATATATATATATATATATATATATATATAAATATATATATATTATATATATATATATATATATATTCTATATATATTATATATATATATATAATATATATATATATATATATATATATATATATATATATATATATATATATATATATATAAATATATATATATATTATATATATATAATATATATATATATATATATATATATATATATATATATATATATATATATATATATCTATATATACCTACCTATAATATGTGTGTGTGTGCATATCACATTACCGTGATTCTATACATACATCGAGGTACAATGTCTTTAATATCTAATTCGCTCTACCTCGGAATTAATATATTTGTTGTCTCCCTCTTCAAGAAGATGAATGAGAAAAGTTTACAGGAAAGGTGGTAGTTATACCAAGAGGTCCATCCACAGACAAGCCAATTAGGTCAACCCCCGGCTGATAATCTTCCTTTAATCTTCTTAATGTTGTTGGTTAATGAAAACCTTGTCGATCGTATCTGAAATCCACGCGCCTTTTGAGATGTTTATTACCTGCCTCTCTTTTATTAAGGCCGATTCCATCACTTGACTCGTGTACCGGCAGTTCCGCTGCTAATAAATTACACGTGGCAAATTCTAGTTTATTCTACAGTTATGTTCATTTATATGGTTGAAAATAGCAGAGTTTCTGTTGTCCATACCTAACTGACCGTTTGTGTTGTATTAATCTCTGGGAAGTGATTTACCTGTAAATCCTGGCATGGGATTTCGTATACCCTGGTGTTCCTTGGGAGATGTCTTTTGTTGGACGTTAATCATGGGATTTGGCTAAGTGTTTGGGTAACTAAATGCAAGAGGGTTTAGATTTTTCCGAGGGTGTGGGTTACTCTCTTAATCTTGTCCAGGTGAGGAATTTTTTATTTTATTGTTGGTGTATCTCTGGTCTTGTCTTTAGGGGGTCGGTAGAAAATTAGTTTTGTTTCTTTGTGAATTGCTTTCTCAATTATATGGTCAGGATACTTTTAAAGACGAAAGTTGCTTGCGAATTAGTTCAAATTCTTTTTCCAAGAATTCTGGGGAACAAATTCGTAAGGCTCTTAATTGAACAGGTTGCTGGCTACAACCTATATTGATAGTGGTTGTCGTGATAGCTAAAGTAGTGAATTTATGAGCGAGAACATGTTTTGTTTTCTGTATATGGTAAGAAGATTAAAGGAAGATTATCAGCGGGGTGACCTAAATTGGCTTGCCTGTGGATGGACCTCTTGGTATAAATCCCACCACTGTAAACTTTTCTCATTCATCTACCTGAAGAGGGCGGGAGACAGCAGTCTCTAAATATAGTACTTTTCTTCTATATATTTTGGCGTCTTTATGGGCTCCTTTTATTAGATGGAATTCTGTGTTACTGAACATTTTTATTTTACCAGTCATTTTCAGCCCATTATGGAATTTAACCGCCTTTCCACGATTCTTCACTCACTTCTAGAAGTCAAGCCAGTTTTTCTCAAGTTTGAGAAAGACTGATCAGATTACACCGGCTGAAAAATCAAAAACACTTTTTAGAAGAATCCCTCAAAGAATAAGTACTACCAAAAATATACGGATTCGGGAGATGGACTCTGCAATCGGACCCCTTCCCTCTATCACACAAGATTTTCCTTTTCCTGGAGGAAAGAATCACCAATACGAAAAACGACATCTTCGTACTACGCAGTGATATATGGAAACTCAAGTCTAATCTTCGCCTCCTCACTACGGACCACATATACAGGTATCTAATTTCATTTTGTTCCGAAATTGCTGCCTATAATAGCGTGACTCATTCCAACAGACTTTTACGCACGTAAACCTAATAGACAATAGCGCATGGAATAATCTTGAGCAACAAGACAAAGTTTTTAAACTTATCCAACAACCCATTTACTGTAAATCAACATTTAGTTTTAAATTTTAGGCTTATCCTTTGCCCTAATTCACACCGCAAAAACAACTTAGACTTCATAGTGGCTTTTGATAAATTCATATCTAACAAAAACTACAGCCGTGAAGAGATATGTTTAAAAGGAGTGTTACTAAATGCTTTAACTGACCTACATAAGAAATATCCTGTTCCCCGCAGATTCATGACAGCCATCCACTTGCTAAAAAAGTTAGATGTTATAATAAGTAGATCCGACAAAGATGTAAAAATCGTAATAATGGACAAAATCAACCAGCTCCTTAGCGACACAAACACTTATGAAAAACTGACGAAAAACTGACGAAAAATCCCATCCAAAACGTTCCCACAGAATTTTTTTCGGAAGTAAGATTAATTGGCCAGACAAAAAAGAGTATTGAACTATTAGAGAAATTTAAAGTAATTAATCCTAAATTACCCTACTTTTATGGCCTTCCCAAAACTCACAAAGACAATCTTCCATTCAGACTCATCGTTTCATGTGCCGGAGCTTTCAATTACAAAATTTCTAAAATGGTTAGCTGGCCTCCTTTCCCCCTTTTTAGGCACTTTTTCTCCCAGTCACATTAAACATTCGGAAGATTTTTGTCACAAAATTCAGAGAAGCACATATACCACTTCAACAACATAAAACTTTTAAGCCTTGACGTAGACTCCCTATTCACAAAAGTACCAGTACAGGACGTTCTCCAGTTTTTAAGGGAAAAATTATCCCCTATTCAGATCATTTCCCCATTAGCGCTTGACAAAATAATAAAGTTAGTTGAATTATGTGCATCTAATAACGTATTTTCATTCGAGGAATCATTCTACAAGCAAAAATTCGGATGTAGTATGGGTAGTCCTTTAAGACCCGTTTTATCCAATCTGAAACTACAGTAATAAATGCAATAAAACCCAAAAAGATGCTGTGGATGAGATATGTGGATGATATCCTAACATTTTGGGATAATAGGTGGGCAATTTTAATGAATTCCTCTCAAAATTAAATGCATTAGTGCCCAGCATCAAATTTAAAGTTGAATGGAAAACAGACAACAAAATTCCTTTTCTTGATGTTTTAATAATTAGAGACACGACAGAATACAAATTTACCATATAGAGAAAACCAATGTTCTCGCTTTCATATATTCACTACTTTAGCTATCACAACATTACTATCAAGATAGGTGTAGCCAGCAACCTGTTCTTAAGAGTCTTACGAATTTGTTCCCCAGAATTCCTGGAAGAAGAATTTGAACTAATTTGCAAGCAACTTTCGTCTTTAAAGTATCCCGACCATATAATTGAGAAAGCAATTCACAAAGCAAACGCAATTTTCTACCGACCCCCTAAAGACAAGACCAGAGATACACCCAACAATAAAATAAAAATTCCTCACCTGGACACGATTAAGAGAGTAACCCACACCCTCGGAAAATCTCACCCTTTTGCATTTACTTACCCAAACACCTTAGCCAAATCCTTGATTAACGTCCAACAAAAGACATCTCCCAAGGACACCGGGGTATACGAAATCCCATGCCAGGATTGTCACCAATCTTACATTGGATTTACAGGTAAATCACTTCCCCAGAGATTAATACAACACAAATGGTCAGTTAGGTATGGACAACAGAACTCGGCTATTTTCAACCATATAAATGAACATAACCATAGAATAAACTGGAATTTGTCACGTGTAATTTATAGCAGCAACTGCCGGTACAAGAGTCAAATGATGGAATCTGCCTTAATAAAAGAGAGGCAGGTAATGAACATCTCAAAAGGAGCATGGATTTCAGATACGATTGACAAGGTTTTTTCATTCAACCAACACTCAGAAGATTAAAGGGAGATATCAGCGGGAGGGGGTGACATAAATTGGCCTGCCTGTGGATGGACCTCTTGGTATAAATACCACCTTTTCTGTAAACTTTTCTCATTCATCTACCTGAAGAGGGAGACAGCAATCTCTGAAATATAGTACTTTTCTCTCTATATTTTGGTGTTTATATGGGCTCCTTTTATTAGATGGAATTCTGTTATTACAGAACATTTTTACCAGTCATACACACACATACACACACACACACACACACACACATATATATATAATATATATATATAGTATATATATATATATATATATATATATATATATATATATATGTGTGTGTGTATGTGTGTGTGTGTGTGTGTGTGTGTGTGTGTGTGATGTGTGTGTAGTACATTACTATATGTGTTATGGTTTTTTGCGAAATTGGTTATTTTGCAAAGTTACCGGATATTTTACAAATAATCCTAAATCGTGGCATGTTTGTAAAATCATTTTAATTGTCTGGTTACTTTGGAAATAAGACACTTAAAAAGGGTATTTTGCAAAAATATCAGGTAACTTTACAAAAAAAAAAAAAAAAACATGATAACCTGGTTATTTGCAAAGTCCCACATAACTTGGAATGTTAGTTTGCAAAGTGACAAAATATCTTTGGATGATAAAAATAAATTAAAAGTTGACTTGTTTTTATAAGCAGAACCACATTTGCATTGGCTGTTGCAGACATAATTTATATAACACTTGCAGCGGTTGTTGTTACAGTGTTGAGCAGCTGCACCGAATAAGACCATCGAGTCTGCATTAGCTACCTCGCGAAGGCTTATCTCTCGTTCCTTGGGAACAACTTCAATGGACAAGAACTGCTGCTCACAAGAGACGAATCTAAGAACAGTTCCTTTTTAAGTAGCTTTTGCACTGTAGTCTCTTCAACAGACATTTTCATGATATCGTATTTCCTTGAAATCCTATACTAGTCCTTTAGTGGGTTCTTCACCTCAGGTTTTTCAAGTTCTTTAAGTAGTTCAGCAGAGTCGTCATCCAAACACACAAATAAACAATAAACTACCGTTCACTCATGAATGACTGAAAACAGTCATTTTGCAAACTGATATTCTAAAATATTGGGAACTTTGCAAAAAACCAGGTTAACATGCATTTTTGTAAAGTTACCCGATATTTTTTGCAAAATATCCTTTTTATGCGTTTTTTTTTTTTTTTTTTTGCAAAGTAGCCAGACAATTAATGTTATTATTTTGCAGAAATACCACAATTTAGGTTTATTTGTAAAACGACTGGTAACTTTGCAAAATAACCAATTTCGCAAAAAACAAAAAACCATACCATATATATATATATATATATATATATATATATATATTATATATATATATATATATATATATATATATGGTACGCTGAATTACTGGGTGAGGCCAATAGAACACGTGGTAACTACTTAAGTCGCATAGTCAGTCCACAGCTAAAGAAAGCGGCAAAAGAACTGAGAGAAAACGAAACCATAATAATACGCAAAGGAGATAAAACCGCAGTGTACGTCATAATGAATAGAGGTGAATACAACACCAAAATGGATAATATACTAAGTGATAAGAATAAGTTCCAGCCACTTTAAAAAGACCCAGCAAATGAGCTCAAAAAGAAAATGATGAGACTAACAGAAAAAGCGAACAAAGAACAGAGAACAGAAAGCTTTCCAAAAATCATCGGAGACTTTGTTCCCGGATACTGCTACGGCACAGTCAAGATCCACAAACAAGGAAACCCACTACGGCCCATTATATCCCAAATGACATCCCCCATGTATAAGTGGCTAAAAATTGAACGAAATTATAACGCCGTACATTCCTTCAACGTTCTCGCTAAAATCATCGACGGAATTCATCGATCTACTGCAAGACACCACACCCGACGAAGACATAGCATCCCTGGACGTCGAAAGTTTATTTACTAACCTACCAGTGGATGAAACAATACAAATCATCATGAACAAGATATACCGCTCTGAGAAACCACCATTACCGATATCCGGAAAGATCTTAAAAAAGATGCTAGAAGCATGAACAAAGGAAGCCCCATTCCTCTCACATAGGGGCGAAATATATCGGCAAAAGGACGGCGTAGCAATGGGTTTCCCCCCTTGGGGTTCTTTTTGCAAACGCATACATGGCACACACAGAAGAGGTCACTTTTGAAGAACACCCAAAACCCAGAATCTATGGGAGACATATTGATATCTTTATCACAACAAAGGGCGAAAATGACATAGATGAATTAGTAAATAAACTCCGAGCAAATTCTACATTAAATTTTACGGCAGAAAAAAGTGATGAGAAAATGCTCCCTTTCTTGGACGTACTTGTGACCCAAAAAAACAACAAATACAATACCACTGTATACACTAAAAAGAGGAGAATGCCCTGATGCGTATAAACGATCTGTGGTAAATGCATACATAAAATGCGCCATAACACACTGTTAGATGTGGAAAGCGACTAACGAAGAAATCAACAGAGTTCAACAGCTGCTCACAAATAACGGCTACCCAGATAACATGATCCAGCAAGTTGTCAAAAAGAGATTAGAGGCTTTCCATAACCCGACCCCGAGGGACAACACACAAAACAAAGAGAAAGAAATAGAGATATACCATCAGATATCATACAACAAACACCACGAACATGAAAGGAAAGCCATCCTTGGTATACTGCCAAGAGGAACCACCCCCCTAGCGCCATATAACAAAATAACAGCAAGAATTTACTGCAATCCAAACCTTACGGCCTCACTGGTAATGAAAAATAGTACGGCCCCATCGACGGAGAAAGAGGTTGAATCTGATATAGTATACAAGTTTGTCTGTGCTGACGAGCAATGTCAGTCCCCCCAAAAATGATATATCGGACACACAACCACTACACTCAAACGTCGCATGCAGGCCCACAGAAACCATCCTTGCAAGAACTTCTCACAAACACCAAAATAATACACAAGAAAGGCAACTACAATCGTTTATTGATATCAGAAGCAGTCAGCATCGCCATGCAACGCCCCAACCTTAACATCCAACGTGAGGCAGACCGATCCTTGCCCTCGTGTAGGAGGCAGCCCTTCAACAAGACCACCACCACCACCACACGCGGACAGGAGCGCACACTGACATTCAATGAATTATACATATATGTAATTAATATATATTTATGTATAATGTGTATATAATAACTTACTTTCAACTTTTGATATAATTTCTGTTGTTAACATATTCCAGGTACGTTTGAAAAAAAAAAAAAAAAAAAAAAAAAAAAAGTTTCCAACTTCCCAACTTAGAAATATTTACTTTCCCTGACAAAGGTAGGCTTTTATTTTTGTTAGAGAGTGGTCTTTTTCTTGTTTTTTTTTTTTTTTTGAAGAACATAGTTTGTGGAATTCTTTTGTAGCAGCCAGACTCTGTCAACTACAGGAAATGTCATTTTAATAATTCATTTAATGAATATTTTAGTATTTTCTAGATATATTATGTCTCAGTCTAAGGATATTTATAATTCAAGATATTAAAGGTAAACAACAAGATCTACTTTCATAAAATACTCAAAATCTTATTGTCTTCAATTGAAATTCCATATTGACAAATGTTAAACATTTGATTAGTTAAAATGATTTTAGAATAGATTCTATCTTCAAAAGCTGTATTCATAATGGAAAGATAAGAATGACCCAAGTTCTTTCTAATATAACTAATATATAAAAGAAATGAAATTAATCTTGGGTATAGATATAAGAAAGAAAGCTTTCCGTCTTTCTTCGCTTCTCTCAAGAGCTGCAGAGGCTAAAAATTTAAAGCATTAGGAGTGAAGTTTTCTTTCTTCGTTAAGCTGCCAACTAATTGGTTTCAGTTATTTATATTCTGCATGCAGGGACCAATTAGCCCAGGCTTCAGAAGAAGAAGAAGAAGAGAGAGGGAGACTAACCCCGTCGAAAGAAATGGACATTCCTATTAAAGGTTGAAGTTTCTAATGTTCAGATCACTGAGCTGAATTCAAGACGACTGATTTCCACTTAATGAAAGTCGAAAAAATTGGACAATGTATTTACACAGATCCGTTGGACGTAACCAGTATAGATTTCATATGTACCAACCGAAATTCAGAATGCGTCTGACATCCCTACATTAAGAGTGAGGATGCGTCTGCTTCAATTTTGCTAAAATCGATGTCATTCGGCGACAGAAATGTAAACGACGGATCAACTGTAATATATATATTATATATATATAATATATTATATATATATATATATATATATATATATATATATATATATATATATAGTATATATATATATATATATATATATATATATATATATATATATATGAATAACTTGATCACGAAGTATATAAAACGTGATGCTATGTATAAATAGTTTTTTTTTGCCACGAAGGAAAAAAAATGAAAAAACGAGATAACCGCTAAGTACTTTGTCGGTCCATGTTTGGACCCTTTACTGAGGCAAACGTGATTTTACAAAGAACAGCTAGTCCAAAAGAAGGCTTAATATACAAAACTGACACTACCAGATTAGCCATAAGGGCGATTTTAGCTTTCCCTCTACAGGGAGGAAATAGAGCCGCCAGAGGCTAGCCACACCTTGAAGGATACCCGCAGTAAACAAGTGATTCTTCCAGAAAACAGTACATTTTGAAAAAAAACACGGGAGCATATACAATTTAATATCATGAATTCTTACACAAATTTTCCCAACAAAAATTATTATTAATGAAAAGACGAAAGAAAATATAAATATATTTATATATATATATATATATATATATATATATATATATATAATATATAATAGAGTATATGATTATAATCACTTTAGCACGTGATTCATTTATCACACACACACACACATATATATATATATATATATATATATATATATATATATATATATATATATATATATATATATATATATATATCGAGCAAGAGAAAGAGGGAGAGAATATCGAACCAGAGAGAAGAGAGAGAGAGAGAGAGAGAGAGAGAGAGAGAGAGAGAGAGAGAGAGAAATAATACTATATACATGTGGGACTAATTTATTAGTTGTTCATATATTTTGAGGTCCTTCATAAACATCTTACAAATATATGGGTCCAAATGGTATATTCCCAGACTAAGATTTAGGTTGTTTTATTAGTGATTTGTATAATTGCCGATTCCAGTAAATTTCTTGAAAACAATCATTAGATCTAGCAATTACCGAGGTATCACCCCAATTAATACAATGAGATTTTTCACTCAGATGGATAAACAGTGCATTTGAAGTCTGGGCTGTTCTAACTGAATACATATGCTGCTTTATATGAATATACACAAATTTTTTACTTGACTGACCAACGTAAAACGAAGGGCAATCTACAAGGAATTTTGTAAATGATGTTGTTATTTGTTACGCGACTATTTCTTAATTAGACCATATCTTTCATGGTATTGTTATAAGAGAACACTACATTAACATTAAACGATTTAAATATTGATTTTATGGTTTCAAATGCACGAAAATAAGGTAAGCTAAGTACATTTTTAGGCATTTCTTTTTCATTAATAGCAAAATTATAAAACTTTTTGTGAGCTTTTTGATAACATAAATCAATTAAATGAGGTGGGTAGCAGAGATCGTTTCCTATCTTTTTTATGTATTCTATTTCTTGGTCCAGATATTGTGGACTCGTGATACGCAAAGCGTGTAGGAACATAGAAAAAAAAAATTGAAATTTGAATATTAAGATGGTGGCCAGAATAAAAATGTACATATGTTAAATTATTTGTGGGTTTTCTATAAATACTGAATTTGCATTGGAAAGATTCTCTATGTATTAATACATCTAGGAAAGGGATGACATTGTTATTTTTAATTCCAACAGTGAATTTTATGGATGGCACTAAATTATTCAATTTAGACAGTAAATCCTTTACATCGATACCACCAGGAAAGACTACTAAGATATCATCACATATTGGTAAACCATTTTAAGGGGATAAGTGTGATATTTGGGAGGGAGGCGTGTTGTCTCTCCAAAAAATTCCATATAATAAGTTTGAAAGGAGAGGTGATAAAGGGTTACCCATGGCCATACCAAATATTTGTTGGTAATATTCTCCATTAAAAATAAATCTGCAATCACAAATACATAACTTACTCAAGGAAATTATGTGACTAACGGACATAGGCAATTCATGCAGTACAAGTTCATTACTTAAATATTCTAGCACAGAGTCAATAGGGACTTTTGTAAACAAAGAACATACCTCAAAACTGACAAAAATATCGCTAGGGTTTAGTACAATGTTATTTAATTTTCCGACAAGATCAAGAGAATTCCGGATGTGTGAATTAGATACAGTTCCTAGTAGCGGGGATAACAAGTTTAAGTAAGATATTTAGATAGTTTATAAGCAATTGATCCTACAGTACTAATAACTGGACGCATAGGTTTGTTTTCCTTATGAGTTTTGACTAGGCCATATAAATAAGGTAATGAGGGACACTTTAAAGTTAACTTACACAAAAGTTCTTTTTTATCTTTAAGAATTTGTTTGATATTGATATTAAAGTTTTTTATTACTTGGTCCAACGGATTTTTTGCGAGTTTTTTGTAAGTTATTTCATCCTCTAGTAAAGTATGCATGCGTGATATGTAGTCAGTTTTGTCAAGAACCACTAAACTATTGGATTTATC
>NC_087220.1:25168129-25173129 GCF_015104395.2 Macrobrachium nipponense | reverse complement strand
GCTTTGAGGTTTTCCTCCTGTTTCACCTTTCAAACCTTTTACTGTCAATTTCCCTTTGATCGCCAAATGAACTCATAGGTCCCAGCGCTTGGCCTTTGGCCTTAATTCTGTATTCTATCTATGTACATGTCCCAAAGCCCATGAGCACTTTCTGACAAGAGAAGCCGATGGGAGTAATTACACATCACTTCAAAGCTACCATATAAAGAATGGCACTCTCAACTTTCAAGGCTTCCTCTAAAAATCACCAAGTCACAAGCAGTTTGTGCGTTGTGCTTGCAACCCCACATCTCGTAATCACAGTGGAAAAAATCTTGATGAAAATAATATGTAGAGATCTTGGGATCCCTAAACCTATGAGCTCTTCAGCAATGCACTAACACCTTTCATAGTAGTGCTGTAGGACAAATAATATAATAATGAGATGAATTAGAGTACTGTAAATGACTCTAGACACATCTGTGGAAGTCTGAAAAACTTTGATACTTTGGAGTGTTAAAAGGGTTAGTGTAGGTGAAAGGCTGGCTATGACTGTTTCAAGGTGATTCGTCCATGAAGGAAGAATAAAGATGAGGGGTTATGTGAATGAGGGGGATAGGAGTTTTACCTTACTGCTGATGAGCATTCTGTATAACTGAAAAGGCTTCTCATATTGCAGAACTTTTCTGTTTAGTAGATTCATCCACAGTTCAACTGTTAAGATATGAATGGGACAGTTATGATGAACTGTCTTGTCATTTCTCAGGAATCGCCACTTCAGGGGAAATGGGTTAGCTGCTCAGCGAGGAAGTAATTTATGTGTGTATGTGTGTTTGTGTGTGTGTGTGAGAGAGAGAGAGAGGAGAGAGAGAGAGAGAGAGAGAGAGAGTGCGGGGGGATCGGCAGTAAAAGAAAAAGAAAGAAAAAAAAAATCTACCCTCTAGCCTCCATTTACACGTTCCGTTTGGGAAAATAACACCCACAAATATCATATCTCTAGAAACATATGATGGATAACAGCCATCATGGAAGCGAATGTTGAATCTGCACAAGAATAACAATAAATTATCTTCAAAATCAGAGGTGCTGAATGAGTCAAATGCAGGCAGGGTGATTTGTCCTCTTTTTGCTTTGCAATGAGCCTTTACTCGGGATACAATTGATTTGGGCAGTTTTATATCAGAGTGATTGACGAACATATTTTGAAATTTATGACATTTTGATCATTTTTGAGGAGGAATTTTAAATTGAATTATGCTAGTTTTATCGATATTTTTATATTCCATCTCTCGAATAAAAAAAAGGCATTTTATTTTCAGTTATATAAACTGAAGTAGTCTCTTCTCTCTCTCTCTCTCCTCTCTCTCTCTCTCTCTCTCTCTCCTTCACACACACACACACACACACACACACACATACATACCCAAACCTGTAAGATCATTTTTGTTCATCTCAGTTTTACACATTGAGGTTATTTTTATTTTTTTATTACCACCCCCCCCCCCCCCAAATATTCGCACGTGGAAAGATGTATTATGAAGAAAAAGGTCTAGACAAAAAGTACAGAGAAAAATCATTACCAAAGTCAGTTGGGAATTCCCTTGACTGAAAATTAAAAGGAGTGACATAGACAGAAACTGCTGGGTTGCTGCTGACAAAGATTTATTGCTGTGAGATCAGGAGTTTAGAATATGTCAGGAACATCTGTTTGCCTCCGCTGAAGCCTCCGGAAGATTTAGCCAACAGTTGCGTGAAAAACATTTAGTTACGGCAGTGGACTCAAGTTGTGGTTGCTATGAATGGATAAACCATCCATTAATCAGGGTTGACATAACACGTTATCTCCCTAAGCTGCTTTCATACTAATCAGTCTCTTATTGTCCCCATTGGAGGTCAGTGCCGTCGGTGGACCTCGTGCAATGCGCTGTAGGCATCACTAAAGTTTTTTTTGCAGCGTTTCTTCGGCCCTTAGCTGCAAAGGCTTTCATTCCTATTACTGTACCTCCATTCATATTCTCGTTCTTCCATCTTCCTACCCATCCGCTCCTAACAATTGTTTCATAGTGCAACTGCCAGGTTTTCCTCCTGCAACACCTCCCAAACCTTTCTATTCTAAGTTTCCTTTTCGGCGTTGAATGACCTCATAGGTCCCAGTGACTGGCCTTTGGCCAAAATTCAATATTCCATTCAACTACTCGAAGTCATTCATTGTATAAACATTTTAACTTGAATGTCCTCTCCCATAAAAACGTCAACAATTCTTTTCAGAAACTTCCTCACAATCTGTTTCTCTCAAAGTTCTCATTCACCTGCTTCATCAAACGTTCCTTTCCTCGTTTCATCCATCACTGCTTCCACCTGGTTTTTATCAATCCTTCTGTTGTCTCTCTTTCTTTCTAAATCCAAACCTTACCATGTAAATTTTCCTGCCATCACCGCTTTCATGGACATTTATTATCATTACAAACAGTTTCACAAAGTTACTAAATTTATATAAATAACCCCTTTCCACCCCCCCCCCCCTCCACCCCCATCATGAACAGCTGCCTGTCTGTCATCTTCAAAATACTCCGTCCATCAAGCTGGCTTCCGGACTTTTCAATCGGCAGCATCTCCATTCACATAAAATATTCAGTAATTCCCCTTACGCATAATCTCCCATTTTCCTTTTTACTGTATTCATTTATCTCTTGTTGCTTCTCTTTCCCGTTTCATTCAATATTTACCCAGTGAATAATCCTATTCATCCACTTGTATACCCTCTCCAGATTAACTCTCCTCTTTTTGCTGCCCTAAGCTTCGAGTCAACTTCATCCTCGCACTATTTGATGCAATTCTCTTGCTTTCAGCGAGATGACTGAATAGGTTCAGCTGGCTTAGGACTCTTGCCCTATGACGGCAAAGGATGAAAAGGAGTGTGGGATTGATGAAACCTCTGAACTCTTTCAACTAACAAAAACGTAGTTTCTACGACAAGACGTACACGAACACGGGCAAGCAGGACTAAATCCAGTATTTAGTTTATTCATCCCTACCCACTTCTTATACTTCTGTTTGCAACCTTAGCTCATTTTTCATTCACCTTCTCCACGAACACCTTTCTCGCTAGGCACCTTTTCATTCATTTTCGGCTCATCTACCTATCTATAACTTCTGAACGCTTCTTTGTACTTTGTCCTTGAGTACTTCGAAATTCATTACTATGCCAAGACGGCTGTTAGCTCCTTGTTTTGATTTGCACGAATAGCTGTTTCTTCTTCCCCTCATAATGTGTTACAAAACTCCAAACCCCTTGCTGATCTCCATTACCATATGCAAAAAACATTCATAAAAAATAAGCAAGAGGAAATTAAATCTAATTTTGTCACCAGGTAAACCAAGATCGTGTTTTTTAAGTTATCATGGAGTGGAAATCATACTATGCTCCCTAATAACTGCAGCGTAGAACGAATGACAGCATCCTTGAGAAAGCATTCCCTGAAGAGTCTAATTCCCGAGTCAGAGATTAATGTAACAGTTTGTGCAACCATTTAATATCTCAGTAATCTTCTCCGGTTATTGCAGTCGTCCTCTTTTGAGGAAAAACGTTCTTGAGAAGTCGTGGAGATTCAAAGTTTACGTAACTCTTGCAAATTCTGCATAGGAAAAAAATTCTGCTCAATTAGAATATACAGATGATCTAGAGCTGATTAGGACTCGGTGGGCATATTGAACTAGCTTACTTGGACTTACTAAACATGATGGGGGTTATTTTGGACTTAGGGACATTTTTTTTTTCTATCCATTTTTCCTGTCTACGTTCCTTGATACATCCAAACATCTTGACTGTCTTAAGCACTGAATGGCCGAAAGTTCCCCAATGCTGGGCTTTGGCTTGAGAGCCTAAATTTCATAAATCAAGCTTTCCTTCCTTTTTCATTCATATAGAGATCCTCAATATATATTTTCTCTTTTAGTTACTTCGACGTGACCGATTGACAAAAATTCCACTTGCATAAATAGTATGTTTATACTTCATTCTATTCTGTGTCATGTGAGGTGAAATTTTTTATGGAAATTCCTCGTCCAATGATTTAAAATCAATTGTTTAGGTGCTTTGTAAACTAATCAAATATCATTTTTTAAGTACTAAAAGGTTGTGCAAAGATTTAATTTCTTGATAAACTTTCATATTCAGATCAATATCCTAAAAAGTGATCAGATATCAAATATTTTGCCATGAAACCTCCTCTGGGATTCTCATCTCATTTGCTGGTTTGTCTGAGTCCAGACGACCACATCAGACCTCTTAATCCCTTCAACACCTTCCAAAACATAAGGCAAAGGTCCCTTGCCGGCACAAAGCCGGTTTAATCTAAACCATCCAACCATCCTGGACTTTCCAGATGAAAGGAAATAAAAGCGTCTTCTGACTTCTAGTTCCAGCAAGATACCGAGTTCCGCTTTTGTAAGAAGTCTGCTGGTATTAATCTGCTTTTATAATTGCGATGGTTCGCTTTTGACAACGAAAACGGAAGAACCTGCGAGGATGGAGGATGTGAAGAGAGAAAGTAGCCGGGTTTCCATACTAGGGATGGAATTGCGTCAATGGAGTCTGTGGAAAATAAATTTGTCGCATAAAGCGATACAAAAGGGGTGGGCGGCTATTGATTGAGAAAAACCCTCTGAAAGTGGAAGGAAAACGGAGAAAAAACCAGAAAAATAATGTAGAACCGAATGATGGAAACACAATGTAAAGAGAGAGAGAGGAAAGAAAGGAAATAAGTAGGCAAGGTTTGAATATCTCTGTCACTGAAGTCTACGGCGCTGAAAACATTCTTTTTGAACCTGCTGTTTGATTCCCAATTCACAAAGAGCGACAAACACGGGAGAACTATTGGCTGACTGCAATGACACGGAAAGAGCAATTGTCAGAAACACTGAAAAGACTGCACTCGTCAATTGAAGTTCAAACAGCCTTGTTGGTTATTAAGGAGGAAAAAGAACCTATTGAGGAATCCGCTGTTACAATTCTCGTGCTG
>NC_087220.1:25160616-25167629 GCF_015104395.2 Macrobrachium nipponense | reverse complement strand
AGCATGGGCAGTGTCAGGAGACGTTTTTCCAACATGTAAACTTCTCTTCAGTGCGGGTAGAGAGAGCCTCATGACGTCATAGGTTAGTGTCACTATCACGTTCAAAACCCTACCTGCTATTTCGATGGCTCTGGCATAGGAAACACACTTTGACTCTGATCATTACTAGAACTATTGAACTTGGGTACCCAAATAATTATTGCAAAAATTAGGTAGGATTAATAAATTTGCTCTTCCAGCTGTCACATTTATCCGATGCTTTCACAAAATGCTATTGCCGAAAAACAGCGTTCTATCGGCTCTGAATTGTTTTGTAGCCGTAAAGGACCTAATCTCTGTATTAGCAAGATGTCATCTGCAGATTTTGTCATTATTATATTTATTGCTGATATTTTACTTTTTCATTATTTCTGTGATTACTATCAAGTTAAAGTTTTTTTTTTTTTTTTTTTTTTTTTTTTTTTTTTTTTTTTTTTTTTTTTTTTTTTTTTTTTTTTTTTTTTTTACATTCAATTTTATGTATTTACGCCCTCTGGACCAGACTACTGTAACCACCTAAGGTCTCTAGTGAAATTTAAGCTATATAATTGTGCACTAACTGTTATAACTCTCAATGCATTTTTTTCTCACCAATATTATTACTATTACCAGTATTATGATTACTATCTTTATGCTACCTCAGCTATTTTATGGATAAGTGCCGATTACTAATTTTTCCTATCATGTTGACTCATATATCTAGATTGTGTATGTTACTGTGTATTTTGTATGTTCATTGTATATGGCCCTGAACCGAAATAAAGGATATTATTATTATTATTATTATTATTACTATTGTATATTATATATATACATATATATATATATATATATATATATATATATATATTATATATATGATATATATTATATATATATATATATGCTACTCAGAGCTTAAGTATGCCCATGTTTTACCATGTGAAATTCGGTCTCTAATGGAAAATGTAAAACTTCAAGTGAAAGAGAGCAACGTTTAAAAGGATTCAAAGTAAGAAAGCGAAAGCAACGCTTTTCAATCACTATCCTTACTCTTGAATGTTTAAAAATACCCATCAATTACCTAACTCATCCTTCAAAAGGATACAATTGTATCCAAACCTATGGAGAGGAAATTACCAACTTTTTAATGTTACGGACTACTAATGTGACCGAACAGCTGCCTTGCGGCATTCATAATACTAGAAGGAACTTGCAGTGTTGAGAAACAGACTGATTATCTCCTGTGTCAGTCGAAGTACACTTTTTAAGTTGCAGGAAATATGCAGAATGTTGAGCCCTAATATTTTCGAGATTTCAGACAAGTAAAATGACAATTACTCATTTCATAAAAGTTCTGGCAGGAGATTTTACAGCTGCCCTTCCTGACTCCAACCCTTCCTATTTATCCGGGCTTGGGACCGGCACTGAGTTGGGCTTGCTTGCCCTCCCCCTAACCCCAACCCCCATTGGCTAGAAGTGATGGGCGTGGAGGTGGATGGAACACGAAAGAGAGGAAGACCTAAGACCAGGTGGAGAGATTGCATTATAGATGATATGAGGGAGAAGGGAGTACGGGAGGAAATGACTCAGGACAGAGGTAGATGGAAGAGACTTATTGATTTAAAAAGGTGACCCCAAATAGGGATAAAGCTGGGAAGAAGAAGAAAATGATGGTTACTGCTTTCCTTACATTGTATGAACACGAGAGTGATGGAATAGATGTGAACATTACCAGAGGAGTAATTATCTCAAAGAGCGAAATGTGTAACAACAAAAACTAATGGTGATATAATTTTATGATAGCAAAATCATACTAATGTCTGTTGAATTTTTTTGAGAAGTATACAACATGTTGATCAATTCCCTGGTTGCTTTTCTGCAACAGTGCAGCTCTAGCCCTTGGAAGACTAACATTTAATCTGAAAATAATTCAAGACTCTGATTGGCAGTTTTGTGATGCCAAGGAATCAAATATTCATATGGTTTATTTCTGCAAGAAAATTGCAAACGTAATATGGCTAAAAGGAGTTTTGAACTATTTTGCAATTTTATTCACTGCAATTTCATTAGAATGGCGTATTTTGATTTCCCAGAGGCATCGAAGATACAAAGGAACACTGCAACTTTAATCTTGTCAAGTTATATTATAAATATATGGTTGTTCAAAGACAAGAATGTGCCTGAACTTTTGATTTTAAATAGAATAAAAGCTTCATTTATAAAAAAAAACAGAGACATGTCATTGCTATTTTGAAAGAGAAATTGTTAAAGTATTTCACAAAGAACTTTTGTAATATTAAAAACAATGTATTTTATATGAACATGTATGTAATTCTGGATTTGTTGTAATGTTTTAAATGATTTATTGAATAAAAACTTAGTTTGATGTTGTCTCTTTATTTACAAAAGTGCCTGTAAATGACTTATTTGAATATTTGGAGGAGGAATTAGAACATCATGACATTCCCTTAAGTGTGGCAAACCTTATTAGTCTCATAAGGTTATGTATCAAAGATATTAAATTTTGTTTGTTAATGGGGAATTTTTTTGTACAAAAGTTTGGCATGGGCTATGGTAATCCTTATCTCCTGTCCTTAGCAATATTTACATGGAATTTTTTTAGACAAAACTCTTACCAAGAATTTTGCCCCAAAAAGTTATTTGTTTTAGATATGTGGTTGATATCTTCTGTATTTGGCCAGTTCACGAAAATCTCCAGGAATTCCTTAATAATCTCAATTATTTAGTCCCTTTTATAAAATTTACCATAGAGGAAGAAAGAAATTGTAATTTTGAATTTTTCTTGATGTAACTGTCCATAAAAATGATAGAAATTTCACCTTTCAGTCTTTCGAAAATCAACTAACATTGCCTCTTTTGTTCATTACTACTCCAATCACCATCAAAATGTTAAATTCTCTGTTTTTTCTGGGATGTTTCTAAGGGCTTTACGTTTCTCTTAAATACCCAAGGACTTTTGTAGATGTGGCATGGAAAAGAGCTAGAAAAACATTTTATTCAACTAATGACAAACTTGAATTTAGTAAGAATAACATTCTAAAATTACCTTACGATGAAAGGTTTTTAGATATTCCTAGAATTTTCAAGCTTCTTAACATAAATGTTGTTTCAGTAATATTAAATGTCAAGAGTTTAATAATAAAAAAAAATTCTCCTAAGATCTTCCAGGCTGCATATATGAAATTCCTTGCAAAAAGTGTGATAAGTCTATTACGGACAAACCGGTAAATCTCTTTCACAAACGTCTCAAACAGCATCAGTATTCTGTGAGAACTGGGCAAATATCGAATGCATTATTCGTACATATGAGAGATTTAGACCATTCTATTAACTGGAGTCAAGCAAGAGCCTTAATCCCATGTAATGACACAGTTAAAAGGAATATCATTGAATCTTGTTTCATCAAGTCAAATAATAGAAATGATCTAAATTTAGGTCTTGGTTTATTTAAACTTGATGCTTTCATAATGAAAAAAGTTGTAGATAAATATAAGCAACAAAATTAATAAATTCAGTTTTGACATGTTTTGGACTGTAAGGAAACATTGCAATTTCGGTTAGGGTCAATTTGTTTAGGTTTGTGACCGTGTGATATCCGATAATCCTGGATTATCTCTTTTAATTTTTACCCTTTTCACAATTAACCATCTGGTATTATTGATCTTGTGTTGTACCTGAGACCTTATCTCCAATTGTACCTCATTAACTCCTTGACAATGTCTGGGTAAAGACGAAAGCGCTTGGATTTCTAACTATCATTTTCCGGTGGAATTCGCTTATTATGAAGTCACGTGCATCTACTGTGATTTTTAAGCATATACATATATATCTATATATATATATATATATATATATATATTATATATATATATATATATATATATATATATATATATATATATATATATATATAGCAGCATCGGTCGGAGGGTGGAGAGATACCAAAATCCTTTAAAGTTATTTATTTTTCTGACGTTTCAGGACCATGTGTCCCATTTTCGAAGCTAAAAAATTAAAAGAATAACAAAAATTAAAAAACAGACTCATATTAAAAAACATGATAAAAAGTTATTTCTTAACAAAATGCAAATTAGGGTGCAAGAGAAGGAAACAGTGATTACCAAGTAGATGCTAAAGGCAAAAAGCTGAGTGACTGTCACGGTCCGTTTTTGATGCCGACGGAAAAACTCAAGAGAGGTACAGAGGAGTTGACGTAGACTGAGTCATATATTTGTATAATTGCCCCAGATGTGACCTGGGAAAGTACGTGGGCTCCACTCAGAGGTTTGTTAAAGGTAAGATTAGATCCCATCGTGGCGTTAGCTATCGTACGGGTGTCAAACTATCAAACCCTGAATTTTCCTGTATTTGAGATCATGGGAAAAAATGCAAGTACAATATAAATTACAAGGATTTCAAAATAATAGGCAAAGCTCCAAACGAACACCAATTGGCAATACTCTAATCTCTTTTTATTAAACAAACTGGTTCCCCAACTAAATACTCAGTCTACGTCAACTTCTCTGTACCTCTCTTGAGTTTCCGTCGGCACCAAAACGGACCGTGACAGTCACCCAGCTTTTGCCTTCAGCACTACTGGTAATCACTGTTTCATTCTCTTGCACCTAATTGCATTTTCTTAAGACATAAATTTTTATCATGTTTTAATCTGAGTCTGTTTTTTTAATTCGGTTATTCTTTTAATTATTTAGCTTCGAAATGGGACACAATGGTCCTGAAACGTCAGCAAAATAAATAACTTTAAAGGGTTTGGTGGTTATCTCTCCACCCTCCGATGCTGCTTATCTGGTTTCAAGCAACAGCCTTCAACTTTAGTATATTATATATATATATATATATATATATATATATATATATATATATATATATATATATATATATATATATATTATCTATATATATATATACTATAATATAATATATATATATATATAATATATATATATATATATATATAATATATATATTATATATATATAGTATATATATATATATATATCTATATATATATATATATATATATATATATTCCCCGAAGGGGAATTTTTCTCGATAATAGATTTACCTGTACTTGGGCGCGAACGCAGGTACATTATAAATCCAGGAACGTCAGTGAAGACTATACCAACCCAACCACCGGAGAGGCTTAAAGGTTAATGCCGTCTCTCACCTCAAATACTTTCTCGCGCTGAAGTATTCGTTGGTTTGGAGACAACATCAACCCGCCTCGACTCCGGTAGTTAAGTAGCACTTTTGACAACACGTAGCATTTTACATAAGTCATATCACATTACCGTGATTCATATAAATATATCGAGCTACAATGTCCTTTAATATCTAATTCGCTCTACCTCGGAATTAATATATTTTCATATATGCTTAACCGAAGGGGAATTTTTCTCGATAATAGATTTACCTGTACTTGGGCGCGCCAACGCAGGTACATTATAAATCCAGGAAACGTCAGTGGAAGCTATACCAGGTAAATCTATTATCGAGAAAAAATTCCCTTCGGTTAAGCATATGATGATATTAATTCCGAGGTAGAGCGAATTAGATATTAAAGGACATTGTAGCTCGATATATGTATATGATCACGGTAATGTGATATGGACTTATGTAAATGCTACGTGTTTCGTCAAAAGTGCTACTTACTACCGGAGTCGAGGTGGGGTGATGTTGTCTCCAAACCAACGATACTTTCAGCGCGAGAAAGAAAGTATTTGAGGTGAGAGACGGCAATTAACCTTTAAGCCTCTCGCGGTGGTTGGGTTGGTATAGCTTCCACTGACCGTTCCTGGATTATAATGTACCTGCGTTCGCGCCCAAGTACAGGTAAATCTATTATCTAAAAAAAATTCCCCTTCGGTTAAGCATATATGAAAAATATATTAATTCCGAGGTAGAGCGAATTAGATATTAAAGGAAATTGTAGCTCGATATATGTATATGAATCACGGTAATGTGATATGACTTATGTAAATGCTACGTGTTGTCAAAAGTGAACTACTTAACTACCGGAGTCGAGGGCGGGTTGATGTTGTCTCCAAACCAACGAATAACTTCAGCGCGAGAAAGTATTGAGGTGAGAGACGGCATTAACCTTTAAGCCTTCTCGCGGTGGGTTGGTTGGTATAACTTCACTGACGTTCCTGGATTTATAATGTACCTGCGTTCGTTCGCCCAAGTACAGGTAAATCTATTATCGAGAAAAAATTCCCCTTCGGTTAAGCATATATGAAAATATATTAATTCCGAGGTAGAGCGAATTAGATATTAAAGGACATTGTAGCTCGATATATGTATATGAATCACGGTAATGTGATATGACTTATGTAAATGCTACGTGTTGTCAAAAGTGCTACTTAACTACGGAGTCGGAGGCGGGTTGATGTTGTCTCCAAACCAACGAATACTTCAGCGCGAGAAAGTATTTGAGGTGAGAGACGGCATTAACCTTTAAGCCTCTCGCGGTGGTTGGGTTGGTATAGCTTCCACTGACGTTCCTGGATTTATAATGTACCTGCGTTCGCGCCCAAGTACAGGTAAATCTATATCGAAGAAAAAATTCCCCTTCGGTTAAGCATATACGAAAATATATTAATTCCGAGGTAGAGCGAATTAGATATTAAAGGACATTGGTAGCTCGTATATTGTATATGAATCACGGTAATGTGATATGACTTATGTAAATGCTACGTGTTGTCAAAAGTGCTACTTCAACTACCGGAGTCAAGGCGGGTTGATGTTGTCTCCAAACCAACGAATACTTCAGGCGCGGAAGATTTGAGGTGAGTAGACGGCATTAACCTTTAAGCCTCTCTCGCGGTGGTTGGGTTGGTAATAGTTTCCACTGACGTTCCTGGATTTATATGTACCTGCGTCGCGCCCATTGTACAGGTAAATCTATTATCGAGAAAAAAATTCCCCTTCGTTAAGCATATATGAAA
>NC_087220.1:25140616-25155616 GCF_015104395.2 Macrobrachium nipponense | reverse complement strand
AATATAGAAATAACCTGTAAATCGGAAATGACGATGTTCATAATATTGAAAATTTTCATAAATTTCACATGAAACTACATTCATCATTGGTGGGGAGGTTGTGAGCTGGTAAAAAAGAAAAAAAAAAAGAAAAAAAAATGAAAAAAAAGCGCTTGTGCTGGCGGTGTCCTGAACGATCAAAAAACTGAAGACAGGGAAACATACTTTGAAGGAGCGATCAGTGTCTGTAGATGCTATAAGCATACAAAGATTAGTGCCTACTGAAATTGAAAGACCTCCTGAGAGATGACTCAATTTTTCTTGTAGGCCACGCCCACCCATCTTCGGGTAGACAGAAGGATCCAGAAACTAGAGGACGTCTCAGGCTATTGACAGACAATATAGAATTTAGGCCAAGAGCTGGAAGGGAAATAGACAGTATAAGGACTGAAAGGTGTAACAGGAGGAAAACCTCAAAGCAGTTGCACTATGAAACAATTGCTAGGAGAGCGTTAAGGAAAGTAAGATGGAAGAAAGAGTATGTATGGAGGTACGGTAAAAGGAATGAAAGGGGTTGCAGCTCGGGTCCTTGGGGGCTATAAGACAAAGCTCTTCCTGTCACCGTCCTAATTCTATCCCTAAATCTCGGCCGGTTGTTATTCTCAACAGCGGAGTTTTTTTTTTTTTTTTTTCCGTAAGGGGCAGGTCTTCAACACGGTACCCGAGGAGTAAGCAACTTAAGGTCCTTTAGATATACTCTTAAGTACATTTAAAGAACTCTCAAACGGAAAGGGTTGGTAAACCGGCCACTACACTATCAATAATATTGACGTCAATCATTTTGCCTCAATACTCGGGGTCTTCAATCATTTGCCCTCACATAGTCACACTCCTCAATAATATTGGCAATAATCATCATTTCTCTCTTGGTCTTCACAGCGGCAACATGCTCTCTCTCTCTCTCTCTCTCTCTCTCTCTCTCTCTCGGCGAGGATTTAGTTTACATATCCGCGGGTGTTTTGTTTTGTGAGAGAACAGAACAAATAAAAAGAAGTGGGTGAAAGAATGGTTCAAAAATAAATATTGATATACACTGTGACAAAATGCCAAGTATCTGGTTACTACACTTACCATTCATTAATTGTTACCTCACAACAGCCAGACAACTGAACCCTTATCACAGGTACTAAACGACTGAATACTCTAAAGGCAATAGTGATCCATTAATGACTTACCAGTATTGCAGAAAATCGGACTAATTCCATCAAAACAGGTGTGAGGTAATCTTGTAAGTAATCAAATTAATCAAAGGGCATCACTCCATCAACAACTTTAAAAGTCTAAGTATTTCCCTGATTTCAAAAGTCTAAGTACTTCCCTGTTTCTAAGTCACTTCAAGGTAATTGAAAGAAAACAGATCAATTACCACTCTATGTTTCCACCTAACATAAATATAATCATAATTAAATACTGGTGTAAAATAAAGAAAACACTTATAAAAATTTTAAATACAAAAATTTATTATTAAACTCATAATTTATAAGTGAAATTCACAGTATCAGGAAAAATTACCGTTACTTCAAAACAAAGCAAAGTTTAATTAATTCCTGAATCAATTCATTAAAAGTAAATCAAAATTAATTTATCACAAAATTCAAGAAAATTAATTCAATCAAAATTCAAAAGTGTTAGGCAATAATTGAAATTTGGAAATTAATTCACATGTGCTAAACAACGATAAAACTTGAAAAGAATTCTAAGTAAATGCAAATTAATTCACAAATGTTAAATTGAACTAAATGTGCAACGATTAAGTAATAAAAATAACTAAGTTAATTAAATTGTGAATGCAAATGAAAACACAGAAAAATTTTGAAAATACCAAAATTGCAAAAAGTATTAATCACACAGAATATAAAATAAAAACACACACTTCAATAAGTAAATGGATAAATGCACGAAACATAAAAATCCCTTCAATAAGAAAATGGATAAATGTACTTCAAATGAAACAAACATAAAACACAAAAATTTGCAATGTATAAAAATGTAAATCTTTTCACTCAAACCATTGTAACTATTAGTTATTAGTTCTCTAAACCACCGTAACCAATAGTTATTAGTTTTTACCAAACCTTCATAACCATTAGATATTAGTTATTAACCAAACCATTATAACATTGGATATTAGTTATTACCAAACCATAGTAACCATTAGATATTAGTTATTAGTTTTTACCAAACCTTCGTAACCATCAGATATTAGTTGCAACTAATAAAAATATAACACGCTTTACCTTATTGGTATACCAACTTCTTTCTTCAAAAAAATTCACCAATTCACAAAAATAGGCGCCGTTACACACACTTGTAAAATGTTTGTTCAGATTCCACAAAAAGCACTAAATAACACTAAAATAAACTCTAAGAAATATCAAATCTGAAATCTACAAGTTACGAGTGATCATTTTACGTTATGTTATGTTAATATCAATTATGGCGAGGCAGAGAGAGAGAGAGAGAGAGAGAGAGAGAGGGAGAGGTCTGAACGGAATGCGGTTCTAAAATGCAATGAATATCTCTTCCTTAAGGAAGCTGGACAGTGGAGATGACACAAAACGTTTTGGGACACAATTCTTTCTAGAAGCTTCGAAAGTGACGCAACCTTACAGACAAAAGGCAAAATCTGCATATGGCATTCGGCAATGAAATACGCGTATAAGACAAGTTATGAACAAGTCAGCTCAACAAAGTCACGTATCCGATCAAGATTGGCATGTTTTTAAAAACACAACAAAGTATCGAGCTCCCTTAATCTCGAGGTCTCTTATCAAACGTGTTGACAGATTAGGAAAGCAAACGGAGATTTCGGAGTTCCTCTAGTCTCAAGGTGCTGACATAATAGGGAAACAATCCTAGTTTCGAGTGAACAAAGCAAATCTCTCTCTTTTTCTTTACTACGTTATATATTCATTTGCATTATGTTATGTGAAATCTAAACACACATTTTAAACATCCTATCTCTAAGCTATACAGGAATCTGAAAAAATGTTGCACAATTCTTCGTAACATTTTATACAGTCTAAGAGGGGATATATGCGTTTTCAAAGTAGCAATATATAATAACACATATAAACCTGAGATTCAGTGAACCAACTGATTTCAGACAGTTTCTTCACTTAGATGGATCAGGGTTTGATGAACTGTTGAGTTTAATGAAAACCCCTTAATCTAGAAAAGAAGAAACATTTGAGACAGAGTATCCCCAATAAATCAAAGATTGTTGGTAACTTGTTCGTTCTTGGCCACTGGCAATGCATTTTTGAAGACTTGAAATTGTAAGGGCGATGTCGCCTCATTCAAATCAGCAAGATGGTCCAATGGGGAAGTATTATGCAATCATGATGCCGTCTCAAAGTTTTATATAATGTAAGTTTTTTTTTTTTTTTTAATTTCAAAGTAGAGCATTTGGAACGCTTATCCTAAATCATTATAATTCACCTCAACCTCAGTGACCTTTCTCTCTCGTTAGCAGTTAAGCTGGCGTTTATGAAGTTTTCAGTCTTTTACAGCGAAAATGACGAGTATTACCCTAAGTAAAAATATAGAATTAATTTTCAAACGTCGAATCCAGAAGCAACTGATTTTTGATATCTACTGCTGTAAAAATGATCTGAGCATAAACGATTCTCTGCATAAGGAATTCCATTGCAAGATACATGCAATACTCTTGCACCGACTTACTAAACGTGTCTGAATGTCAGTTATAGTAAATAATTCCTTGCATATATTTCTTTGTAAATAAATCGACGACCAATGTTGTGATACCAGTTTAGCATATTCATAATGCTTCTGTCCTTATCTGGATGAACAGTTCATAAAAGATACACATTTCGAATTCAGTATCAGAAAACTCGACGTTATCTCGGCCTTTAGAGAGAGAGAGAGAGAGAGAGAGAGAGAGAGAGAGAGAGAGAGAGGACCGAGAGAGAGAGAGAGAGAGAGAGAGAGAACAAAAATCATTGATGTGGCAGCAAAAAATAAAACAAGAACATTTCAAATTATACATGAAAGACGCAGAGTAAAAAAAAAATTTCGAAAGACTAACTAAAATACCATTCAGAATAACAGTAATATATAATATATATATATATAGGATTATATATATATATCTATATAAATAAATATATATATATATTATATATATATATATATATATATATATATATATAAATATATACAAAATATATATATATATATATATATATATATCTATATATATATATATATATATATATATATGTATATATTCTGTATATGTATATAGGTATGGTATATATATATATATACGTATATATATATATATATATATATATATATATATATAAAATAAATATAATAATAATAATAATAAATAATTCCCTCTCCCCAAGTTTCTTTTTCGTCTATTTTAAAACCTAATGTATCGTTCATTAATAATAAGTGGTGACACCATTCAGTGATATGACACCTCAGGGTTCAAAATCTAGTGGTTTCTAATTGCAGAAAAATAGTAATTAAAACTCAATGATTTTGGGAAACTTCATTGATTCTTGTTTTGGTGGGTTTTTCTTTTTATTATAGACTTCATGACGGAGGTTTACAGTTGGATGAAAAATTCGTACCGTGATAAGAAACTTTGAGTAAGGAAATGTTAATATAAATTTATTGACCAATTTTAGTTTCTCAAAGTTTCAGATTCTCCAAAGCTGATAAACAAAGTCACTATGACTAAAATTCCATAAAAATACAATTTTGCATCTAATTTTTTAAAATATCTAATAGTGCTCGAGAAGTTTAATGATAATTCTCTCTCTCTCTCTCTCTTCTCTCTCTCTCTCTCTCTCTCTCTCTCTCTCTCTCTCTCTCTTCCTTCAAAAGATCCACGTTATTTAAAGTGTAATCGCGAGAGAAACTGCGGGTTTATATCACAAGCAGAATATCGAGACTGAATTTTATAGGACCTGGAATGGAAGCCGGGCACTTCCACCTCCCAAATTTAAAGGGCCACCAAAACCTGGACTGAACTTCTCCAGTTTTCCCTTTGGGCGCTGGAAATAGCTTTGGCGAAATTGTGTTGACAGACTTTCGGGGAAGGAAGTGAGACGTAACTCCTCCTGTCATAAAGAGATTTTGCTGTTATCGTCCTTTGTACTTTTTTGTTTTTGTTTATTTGATGGATCAATTTTTAGATTAGTGATAAACAGACAAAATAAACCAAAACAAGCACTTTCTTTCAGTTTCTTCTGAAGATGGAAAATAAACCCACAAAAGTACTATGTATAGCGTGTTTGTTTATAAGTATTCACATTCTATTTCTACTGTAAATACTATAAGTAAAATACGTTATACACATTAAACTTTTGTGGGTTTCTTTTCAAACAGACAATGTAAAGGAAAATATAGTTCTTGACATATGTGGTAGGGATCATTTACAATTATTATATAGCGTAAATTTACGTTAATCCAACATCCTCTCTCCCTTCACATAAGAAAATTTAGAGGAATCTAATGTATTCTTAAATTAATATATTTCAAAATTAAATTACTTTGGGAAATAATTGATGCATACTTCCATTATACTGTCAACCGCTTGGGCACTGATCATATTTTTATGTTTTGATCTTGAGGCAATGATTGACCTGTCCCTTATGATATTGATTTGTGTCTTAAAATTTTTATTATATTTGTTTTGTTTTGTGGGCATTGATTGATCTGTCAATTGACCCTGTTACTTCATATGTGCCCTTGGGCTTTTAAACCGCTAACTTGTTTTCTTGTCTAAAGATGGTTTCTGACCCTCGTTAAATCGCTCTCTCTCTCTCTCTTTCTCTCTCTCTTCTCTCTCTCTCTCTCTCTCTCTCTCTTTATTCCTAATTAACAGAAAAAAAGCTATGCTAAACTTGATTTGTTGATTTTAGTGGATACAAAATCTTATGAAGTGCATTTATTATTATAAGTATGGATTGCGCCTAACAATTAACGTCTAGTAATGCAGGGCTATGGCTCGTATAACTAAAAGCAAGTGAAAAGGTAATGATGTTTCCAGATTGTATGATCGTTCGTATCCTCAGTAGATTGCCTGACGTGTTCCATATCCTGTATCTCCGTTCATGTTCTCTATCTTCCATCTTCCTTCTCTCATCTCTCTCAATAATTGACTCACATGCAACAGCTTGAGGTTTTCCTCCTGTTACCTCTTTTCAAAACCCTTTTACCTGTCGGCTTCCGTTCAGCGCTGAATGGACCTCTGTTGAGCAGGTGAAAAGCGTCCTTTCCTTCCGTCGAACGTTTTTTACTGCTTTCTTTAAAATCGTACGTTTGTGAACGCGGCTTCCAATCAGCAGTCTTTGATAGCAATGAATATATAGAAAAACATTCACTATCGTCATATAGTTTCCTGTGCCCAGAAAGAGCGAAGGTTCGATTGATGGTCGTGCAGGACTGTGTATCATATTGTACATAATTCTGTTGAAGTTATTCCCAAAATTATATGAATTAACAGTGTTAATTTGTTTTGTGACTTATACATAAATTCACATATACGTTTTAGAAAATGCACAAACACACACACACACACACACACACACACACACACATAAGAGAGAGAGAGAGAGAGAGAGAGAGAGAGAGAGAGAGAGAGAGAGAGATTCATTTACAGCAGCACGAGAATTGTAACAGCGAATCCCTCAATAGGTTCTTTTTTCCTCCTTAATACCAACAAAGGCTGTTTGAACTTCAATTTGACGTGGGCAGTCTTTTGTTTTTCAGTGTTTCTGACAATTGCTCTTTCCGTGTCACTGCAGTCAGCCAATAGTTCTCCCGTGTTTGTCGTTCTTTGTGTGAATTGGGAATCAACAGCAGGTCAAAATGAATGTTTTCAGCACCGTAGACTTCAGTGAAATAGATATTCAAACCTTGCCTACTTATTTCCTTTCTTTCCTCTCTCTCTCTTTACATTGTGTTTCCATCATTCGGTTCTACATTATTTTTCTGGTTTTTTCTCCGTTTTCCTTCCACTTTCAGAGGGTTTTTCTCAATCAATAGCCGCCCACCCCTTTTGTATCGCTTTATGCGACAAATTTATTTTCCACAGACTCCATTGACGCAATTCCATCCCTAGTATGGAAACCCGGCTACTTTCTCTCTTCACATCCTCCATCCTCGCAGGTTCTTCCGTTTTCGTTGTCAAAAGCGAACCATCGCAATTATAAAAGCAGATTAATACCAGCAGACTTCTTACAAAAGCGGAACTCGGTATCTTGCTGGAACTAGAAGTCAGAAGACGCTTTTATTTCCTTTCATCTGGAAAGTCCAGGATGGTTGGATGGTTTAGATTAAACCGGCTTTGTGCCGGCAAGGGACCTTTGCCTTATGTTTTGGAAGGTGTTGAAGAGATTAAGAGGTCTGAGGTGTTCGTCTGGACTCAGATAAACCAGCAAATGAGATGAGAATCCCAGAGGAGGTTTCATGGCAAAATATTTGATATCTGATCACTTTTTAGGATATTGATCTGCATATGAAAGTTTATCAAGAAATTAAATCTTTGCACAACCATTTAGTACTTAAAAAATGATATTTGATTAGTTTACAAAGCACCTAAACAATTGATTTTAAATCATTGGTGACGAGGAATTTCCATAAAAAATTAAAAAATTTCACCTCACATGACACAGAATAGAATGAAGTATAAACATACTTTAGGCAAGTGGGAATTTTTGTCAATCGGTCACGTCGAAGTAACTAGAGAAAATATATATGAGGAATCTCTATATGAATGAAAAAGGAAGGAAAGCTTGATTTATGAAATTTAGGCTCTCAAGCCAAAGCCCAGCATTGGGGAACTTTCGGCCATTCAGTGCTTAAGACAGTCAAGATGTTTGGATGTATCAAGGAACGTAGACAGGAAAAATGGATAACAAAAATGTCCCTAAGTCCAAAATTACCCCCAAGTAAGCTAGTTCAATATGCCCACCGAGTCCTAATCAGCTCTAGATCATCTGTATATTCTAATTGAGCAGAATTTTCCTATGCCAGATTTGCACAAGAGTTACATAAACTTTGAATCTCCACGACTTCTCAAGAACGTTTTTCCTCAACGAGGACGACTGCAATAACCGGAGAAGATTACTGAGATATTGAATGGTTGCACAAACTGTTACATTAATCTCTGACTCGGGAATTAGACTCTTCAGGGAATGCTTTCTCAAGGATGCTGTCATTCGTTCTACGCTGCAGTTATTAGGGAGCATAGTAATGATTTCCACTCCATGAGAACTTAAAAACCACGATCCTTGGTTTTTACTGGTGACAAAATTAGATTTAATTTCCTCTTGCTTATTTTTTATGAATGTTTTTTGCATATGGTAATGGAGATCAGCAAGGAGTTTGGAGTTTTGTAACACATTATGAGGGGAAGAAGAAACAGCTATTCGTGCAAATCAAAACAAGGAGCTAACAGCCGTCTTGGCATAGTAATGAATTTCGAAGTACTCAAGGACAAAGTACAAAGAAGCGTTCAGAAGTTATAGATAGGTAGATGAGCCGAAAGTGAATGAAAAGGTGACGAGCGAGAAAGGTGTTCGTGGAGAAGGTGAATGAAAAATGAGCTAAGGTTGCAAACAGAAGTATAAGAAGTGGGTAGGGATGAATAAACTAAATACTGGATTTAGTCCTGCTTGCCCGTGTTCGTGTACGTCTTGTCGTAGAAACTACGTTTTTGTTAGTTGAAAGAGTTCAGAGGTTTCATCAATCCCACACTCCTTTTCATCCTTTGCCGTCATAGGGCAAGAGTCCTAAGCCAGCTGAACCTATTCAGTCATCTCGCTGAAAGCAAGAGAATTGCATCAAATAGTGCGAGGATGAAGTTGACTCGAAGCTTAGGGCAGCAAAAAGAGGAGAGTTAATCTGGAGAGGGTATACAAGTGGATGAATAGGGCATTCACTGGGTAAATGAATGAAACGGGAAAGAGAAGCAACAAGAGATAAATGAATACATGTAAAATGGGAGATTATGCGTAAGGGAATTACTGAATATTTTATGTGAATGGAGATATGCTGCCTGATGAAAGTCCAAGCCAGCTTTGATGGACGGAGTATTTGGAAGATGACAGACAGGCAGCTGTTCATGATGGGGGTTGGGGGGGGGGGGGGGGGGTGGAAAGGTTTATTTATATAAATTTAGTAACTTTGTGAAAACTGTTTGTATAGATAATAAATGTCCATGAAAGCGGTGATGGCAGGAAAATTTACATGGTAAGGTTTGGATTTAGAAAGAAAGAGAGACAACAGAAGGATTGATAGTAATCAGGTGGAAGCAGTGATGGATGAAACGAGGAAAGGAACGTTTGATGAAGCAGGTGAATGAGAACTTTGAGAGAAACAGATTGTGAGGAAGTTTCTGAAAAGAATTGTTGACGTTTTTATGGGAGAGGACATTCAAGTTAAAATGTTTATACAATGAATGACTTCGAGTAGTTGAATGGAATATTGAATTTTGGCCAAAGGCCAGTCACTGGGACCTATGAGGTCATTCAACGCCGAAAAGGAAACTTAGAATAGAAAGGTTTGGGAGGTGTTGCAGGAGGAAAACCTGGCAGTTGCACTATGAAACAATTGTTAGGAGCGGATGGGTAGGAAGATGGAAGAACGAGAATATGAATGGGAGGTACAGTAATAGCAATGAAAGCCTTTGCAGCTAAGGGCCGAAGAAAACGCTGCAAAAAAAAACTTTAGTGATGCCTACAGTGCATTGCACGAGGTCCACCGACGGCAACTGACCTCGATGGGGACAATAAGAGACTGATTAGTATGAAAGCAAGCTTAGGGAGATAACGTGTTATGTCAACCCTGATTAATGGATGGGTTTATCCATTCATACAAACCACCCAACTTGAGTCCACTGCCGTAACTAATGTTTTTCACGCAACTGTTGGCTAAATCTTCCGGAGGCTTCAGCGGAGGCAAACAGATGTTCCTGACATATTCTAAACTCCTGATCTCACAGCAATAAATCTTTGTCAGTAGCAACAGCAGTTTCTGTCTATGTCACTCCTTTTTAATTTTCAGTCAAGGGAATTCCCAACTGACTTTTGGTAATGATTTTCTCTGTACTTTTTGTCTAGACCTTTTTTCTTCATAATACATTTTCTTTCCACGTGTGAATATTTGGGGGGGGGGGGGGGGGGTTAGGGGGGGGGTGGTAATAAAAAAATAAAAATAACCTCAATGTGTAAAACTGAGATGAACAAAAATGATCTTACAGGTTTGGGTATGTATGTGTGTGTGTGTGTGTGTGTGTGTGTGTGGTGTGAAGGAGAGAGAGAGAGAGAGAGAGAGAGAGAGAGAGAGAGACTACTTCAGTTTATATAACTGAAAATAAAATGCCTTTTTTTTATTCGAGAGATGGAATATAAAAATATCGATAAAACTAGCATAATTCAGTTTAAAATTCCTCCTCAAAAATAATCAAAATATCATAAATTTCAAAATATGTTCGTCAATCACTCTGATATAAAACTGCCCAAATCAATTGTATCCCGAGTAAAGGCTCATTGCAAAACAAAAAGAGGACAAATCACCTTGCATGCATTTGACTCATTCAGTACCTCTGATTTTGAAGATAATTTATTGTTATTCTTGTGCAGATTCAACATTCGCTTCCATGATGGCTGTTATCCATCATATGTTTCTAGAGATATGATATTTGTGGGTGTTATTTTCCCAAACGGAACGTGTAAATGGAGGCTAGTGGGTAGTTTTTTTTCTTTCTTTTTCTTTTTACTGCCGATCCCCCCGCACTCTCTCTCTCTCTCTCTCTCTCTCTCTCTCTCTCTCTCTCTCTCTCTCTCACACACACACATACCCACATAAAATACTTCCTCGCTGAGCAGCTAACCCATTTCCCCTGAAGTGGCGATTCCTGAGAAATGACAAGACAGTTCATCATAACTGTCCCATTCATATCTTAACAGTTGAACTGTGGACGAATCTACTAAACAAAAGAAAAGTCTGCAATATGAGAATCCTTTTCAGTTATACAGAATGCTCATCAGCAGTAAGGTCAAACTCCTATCCCCCTCTTTATTCACATAACCCCTCATCTTTATTCCTTCCTTCATGGGACGAATCCACCTTGAAAACAGTCATATCCATCCTTTCACCTACACTAACCCTTTTAAACACTCCAAAGTATCAAAGTTTTTCAGACTTCCACAGATGTGTCTAGAATCATTTACAGTACTCTAATTCATCTCATTATTATATTATTTGTCCTACAGCACTACTATGAAAGGTGTTAGTGCATTGCTGAAGAGCTCATAGGTTTAGGGATCCTAAGATCTCTACATATTATTTTGATCAAGATTTTTTCCACTGTGATTACGAGATGTGGGGTTGCAAGCACAACGCACAAACTGCTTGCGACTTGGTGATTTTTAGAGGAAGCCTTGAAAGTTGAGAGTGCCATTCTTTATATGGTAGCTTTGAAGTGATGTGTAATTACTCCCATCGGCTTCTCTTGTCAGAAAGTGCTCATGGGCTTTGGGACATGTACATAGATAGAATACAGAATTAAGGCCAAAGGCCAAGCGCTGGGACCTATGAGTTCATTTGGCGATTAAAGGGAAATTGACAGTAAAAGGTTTGAAAGGTGAAACAGGAGGAAAACCTCAAAGCAGTTGGTCTATGAATCAGTTGTGAGGAGAGAGTGGAAACAGTAGGATGGAAGAAAAACAATATGAACAGAGGTACAGTAAAAGGAATGAAGGGGTTGCAGCTTGTTGCCGAAGGGACGCTGCAACGAACCTTAAGTAATGCCTACAGTATACCACATGATGTACACCGACGGTGCTACCCCCATACCCGGTATGAGATATGCTGGGATTCCTATTAGTAGCAATGCAAGTCATAAAATAACTGACCGGTCGTCTGTGAAATGGCTGATGTTGTAGATGGTGTCTGTGCAGTTAAAGACTGAACTTCTCAGAAACTCCTTTTTGGTGTTTTACTAGGGCCACCCCTGAAAGAGGAAATGTACGAGTGAGGGGCCCATAGGCCTGGGGTAGAGCACTTAGCACTCTTTCGCAAGGTCCGTGGGTCGATCCAAGTTGACCCAGCTGTGAAGCTGACCAAAGTCAGCTGAGCCCAACGAAAGGGTCTTGGGGCCAGCTTTACTCTGGTATCCCTTCACAACTGAGTCGACATAAACATTACTATTGTATATTATCTATCAGTGAAGGCAGATAATATACAGATCTTAATGAAGTTACAAATCTGATACTTATGAGTAAAACTTACCTGCTCGTGAATGGGGTTTGAAAAAAGACCGTCATTAATTTGTAATATTACGGTTTTCAATTACAATTAGGCGCTCTTTGTTTTATATATTGAAGTTTGGCTTCATCTCGTTTGAGTCGCGTTACAACTACACAAGAGAACGACATCTTGATGATGAAATGACGCAATAGGTTTCAGAAGGTCTCGGAATCCAAGTCACGCTCTCTAACCGCCCCAACCTCCTACCTTCCTTTCTTTTTCTCATTGCTCTTTCACTCTTTTCATTTTTTATAGTCTTCGCCCTCAAAAGGAAGCTCTCTCTCTCTCTCTCTCTCTCTCTCTCTCTCTCTCTCTCTCTCTCTCTGTACTTACTTTAGTCAAGAGATAGTTAACACAAACAAGAGTAACAGTAATTACATCTTCCTCCAGCAAAGCTATTTAGCGAAGTCCAGGAAACCGCCAGCAAAATTCTACTTCGTCCCAGACAGATAAAGCAAACAATAATATATTGGACAAATCGAAGTTTTAATGCTCCATTGACTCCCTAAACACAAGCGCTTTCATATACCACTTTGTTTATCAAACATATTATTGCAACAAGGCTGAAAATCATGTTATTGTGAACAGTAGCTTTGGAGCGGTAATCAAAGATAAGAATTCAAGCATTAAAATGAAAACGATGGGGAATAACTGCTGACTAGAGAGCAACATTGGATAGGGTATACAAAGTCTGAGGCGCCGTTGTAAAGGCAAAACCTCAGCCCTTCAAACCTGGACCCTTTCGACTCTACGACACGACAGTGATATAGACTTACTAGTCCTTTGTCGGCGGTGCAAGCGTAAGCAGGAAACCGTGATCCTTTCATACTAATGACTCTTCCTATAATTATTTCCTGTAGTGTAATCGTGTTTGTGATGTTAAATATGGAACGACAGAAGCACTTATCAATGTGTAAATCTTGAATGGTCGTTATATAGGTAGCATGAAAACTTCAACACCGGCATAATTGTAACCACGTTGGCCAACTGAATGAATTTGAAGATGGATGTGTAGGCCTTCTTTGAAACCAATGTTTAAAATGCTGGCGACCTTCGATAGTGACGAGGAAACTGCAGATGAACCAGAATCACATTTTCCTGTAAGAAGCCTTGAAAGTTTTGTTCAGGCGTCTAGGACTAGTGTTGATGTTTCGGGGTTGAGTCTTGTTGGTGGTAATTGTGAAAGAACTGGGAGATGGAACGAACGAAGCCTTTGATGGTTATTCAACAAATTGAAGCGAGGAGAACAGTACTAAGCTCTAGATATATCAAATTATTATGAACCTTGACGACCGTCGCTTTGTCCAGCTGTTGGTGAGTGTTCACTTTTTATATTTATTTTACCAACTTCATTTATTTATTTATTATTGTTAATATTATTTTCGTTGTCCTTGATCGTGTGTATCTGCGCTTTTCCACGTTTCTTGCTATAAGTAGTACATTGATAGATACAGCATGGGTTTGTTTAGGACAACGAATAATCCCAAACCAGAACAATGGTCATTATATTATGTCCTGACTACCCTAGACTTTTATTAAATCAGCCTAATGTAATGTTTTTATCATTATTATAGTGGTCCCATGAAACACTTGAAAAGACAATATAAACGTAAACAATGTCACACCGAAATTGGGTAATTCTAGGCAATGGCTCCGCACGGACTGCAAGGAACGGTCCCGCCATACGAAAGCCTCTAGGGATTGGGGTGTCAAATGTATTTGTTCGGTCGTATTTAGTACTGGCCCCTGGGGTTGATTACAGTCAAGCACCCCCCCCAAAAAAAAAAAAAAATAAATAAATAACGGTAAATTCTTAATAAGCAACCCAGATACTATAGGAAACTGTAATTTCCGAAGAAATACCCGACGCGGAGTTATTACCTACATCTACCCTGAAGGTGCCTAATAAACTATTATTATTCTGGAATATATTTCAATGATACTAGACTGAAAAAATAACCTTCGTCTTAACCCACCACAAATGCAAGAATTTAGCTCAAATGAATGTTCATGCAATCGTCATATATCCATAGGCTAGTTGTTGTACTCATTTCCCGATATGTTTGGAGAGTTGCTCTTTCCTGTGAAATGGAATTCATCCAAGTGAGAGAAACCACAAGGGAGTTGGAGATTCAAGAAGTCCAGACTTTGATCTCTTCTCAGGAGGATTTATTTACTCGGGGTGGGACCCATCTGGCGATGAACGCCTCCTTTCTCCCACTGAACTTTGCTCTCCGTAGGGGCGTGGTACCGTTGGCGCACTCACGTGGTGCACTGCAGGCATTATTTTACCCTCTTTGCAGTGTCCCTCTGATATCAATGGCTTAATTCTTTGCTGTCTGTCTTTGTCAGCCAAACATACTCGTGTGTGTGTCTATATATATTATATATATATATATTATTAAGATATTCCGATTAATATATGTGTCTCTCTTGTATACAATATAGATATATATATATATATATATATATATATATATATATATATATATATACACTTCTAGGGCACAATTTTTTCACGGATACAACATTCATTGAATAGAATGGCTTTTTTTTCACTGTTTACCAGCTTTTTTGAAATTGATTCATATTTTCTTAATTATTTTCTTCACTTCATTGTTCAGTTACTAATGGACACATAATGGGGTTCTTCCATTTACTCCAGTA
>NC_087220.1:25128116-25135616 GCF_015104395.2 Macrobrachium nipponense | reverse complement strand
AAGAAAAGTCTCGTAACAATAACATCATTTACAAAATTCATTGTAGGGATTGCCCTTCGTTTTACGTTGGTCAGTCAAGTAAAAATTTGTGTATATTCATATAAAGCAACATATGTATTCAGTTAGAACAGCCCAGACTTCAAATGCACTGTTTATCCATCTGAGTGAAAAATCTCATTGTATTAATTGGGGTGATACCTCGGTAATTGCTAGATCTAATGATTATGTTTCAAGAAATTTACTGGAATCGGCAATTATACAAATCACTAATAAAAACAACCTAAATCTTAGTCTGGGAATGTACCATTTGGACCCATATATTTGTAAGATGTTTATGAAGGACCTCAAAATAATAAAGAACAACTAATAAATTAGTCCCACATGTATATAGTTATTATTTCTCTCTCTCTCTCTCTCTCTCTCTCTCTCTCTCGTCTATCATCTCTTCTCTCTCGTCTCTCTTCTCTCTCTTCTCTCTTCTCTCTGGTTCGATATTCTCTCCTTTTCTTTTTTCTCATTCTCGATATATTATATTATATATGATTATATATATATATATATATATATATATATATATATTATATATATATATATATATATATTATATTATATATATATTTTCTTTCGTCTTTTCATTAATAATAATTTTTGTTGGGAAAATTTGTGTAGAATTCATGATATTAAATTGTATATGCTCCCGTGTTTTTTTTTCAAAATGTACTGTTTTCTGGAAGAATCACTTGTTTACTGCGGGTATCCTTCAAGGTGTGGCTAGCCTCTGGCGGCTCATCCTCCCTGTAGAGTGAAAATCGCCCTTATGGCTAATCTGGTAGTGTCAGTTTGTATATTAAGCCTTCTTTTGCCTGTTGTTCTTTGTAAAAAGTCAGTTTGCCTCAGTAAAGGGTCCAAACAGGACCGAAAGTACTTAGCGGTTATCTCGTTTTTTCATTTTTTTCCTTCGTGGCAAAAAAAAACTATTTATACATAGCATCACGTTTTATATACTTCGTGATCAAGTTATTCATATATATATATATATATATATATATATCTATAATATAGATATATATATATATATATATATATATATATATATATATTACAGTTGATCAGTCGTTTATATTTCTGTCGCCGAATGACATCGATTTTAGCAAAATTGAAGCAGACGCATCCTCACTCTTAATGTAGGGATGTCAGACGCATTCTGAATTTCGGTTGGTACATATGAAATCTATACTGGTCACGTCCAACGGATCTGTGTAAATACATTGTCCAATTTTTTCGACTTTCATTAAGTGGAAATCAGTCGTCTTGAATTCAGCTCAGTGATCTGAACATTAGAAACTTCAACCTTTAATAGGAATGACCATTTCTTTCGACGGGGTTAGTCTCCCTCTCTCTTCTTCTTCTTCTTCTTCTTCTTCTTCTTCTTCTTCTTCTGAAGCCTGGGCTAATTGGTCCCTGCATGGCAGAATATAAATAACTGAAACTAACTAGTTGGCAGCTTAACGAAGAAAGAAACTTACCTCCTAATGCTTTAAATTTTCAGCCAAGGCAGCTCTTGAGAGAAGCCAAGAAGGACGGAAAGCTTTCTTTCTTATATCTATACCCAAGATTAATTTCATTTCTTTTATATATTAGTTTTCATATTAGAAAGAACTTGGGTCATTCTTATCTTTCCATTATGAATACAGCTTTTGAAGATAGAATCTTTTCTAAAATCATTTTAACTAATCAAATGTTTAACATTTGTCAATAAGGAATTTCAATTGAAGACAATAAGATTTTGAATATTTTATGAAAGTAGATCTTGTTGTTTACCTTTAATATCTTGAATTATAAATATCCTTAGACTGAGACATAATATATCTAGAAAATACTAAAATATTCATTAAATGAATTATTAAAATGACATTTCCTGTAGTTGATAGAGTCTGGCTGCTACAAAAGAATTCCACAAACTATGTTCTTCAAAAAAAAAAAACAAGAAAAAGACCCACTCTCTAACAAAAATAAAAGCCGTACCTTTTGTCAGGGAAAGTAAATATTTCTAAGTTGGGAAGTTGGAAACTTTTTTTTTTTTTTTTTTTTTTCAAACGTACCTGGAATATGTTAACAACAGAAATTATATCAAAAGTTGAAAGTAAGTTATTATATACACATTATACATAAATATATATTAATTACATATATGTATAATTCACTGAATGTCAGTGTGCGCTCCTGTCTGCGTGTGGTGGTGGTGGTGGTCCTTGTTTGAAGGGATGCCTCCTAAACGAGGGCAAGGATCGGTCTGCCTCACGTTGGATGTTAAGGTTGGGGCGTTGCATGGCGATGCTGACTGCTTCTGATATCAAATAAACGATTGTAGTTGCCTTCTTGTGTATTATTTTGGTGTTTGTGAAGAAGTTCTTGCAAGGATGGTTTCTGTGGGCCTGCATGCGACGTTTGAGTGTAGTGGTTGTGTGTCCGATATATCATTTTTGGGGGGACTGACATTGCTCGTCAGCACAGACAAACTTGTATACTATATCAGATTCAACCTCTTTCTCCGTCGATGGGGCCGTACTATTTTTCATTACCAGTGAGGCCGTAATGGTTTGGATTGCAGTAATTTTCTTGCTGTTATTTTTGTTATATGGCGCTAGGGGGGTGGTTCCTCTTGGCAGTATACCAAGGATGGCTTTCCTTTCATGTTCGTGGTGTTTGTTGTATGATATCTGATGGTATATCTCTATTTCTTTCTTCTTGTTTTGTGTGTTTGTCCCTCGGGGTCGGTTATGGAAAGCCTCTAATCTCTTTTTGACAACTTGCTGGATCATGTTTATCTGGGTAGCCGTTTATTTGTGAGCAGCTGTTGAACTCTGTTGATTTTCTTCGTTAGTCGCTTTCCACATCTAACAGTGTGTTATGGCGCATTTTATGTATGCATTTACCACAGATCGTTTATACGCATCAGGGCATTCTCCTCTTTTTAGTGTATACAGTGGTATTGTATTTGTTGTTTTTTGGGTCACAAGTACGTCCAAGAAAGGGAGCATTTTCTCATCACTTTTTTCTGCCGTAAAATTTAATGTAGAATTTGCTCGGAGTTTATTTACTAATTCATCTATGTCATTTTCGCCCTTTGTTGTGATAAAGATATCAATATGTCTCCCATAGATTCTGGGTTTTGGGTGTTCTTCAAAAGTGACCTCTTCTGTGTGTGCCATGTATGCGTTTGCAAAAAGAACCCCAAGGGGGGAACCCATTGCTACGCCGTCCTTTTGCCGATATATTTCGCCCCTATGTGAGAGGAATGGGGCTTCCTTTGTTCATGCTTCTAGCATCTTTTTTAAGATCTTTCCGGATATCGGTAATGGTGGTTTCTCAGAGCGGTATATCTTGTTCATGATGATTTGTATTGTTTCATCCACTGGTAGGTTAGTAAATAAACTTTCGACGTCCAGGGATGCTATGTCTTCGTCGGGTGTGGTGTCTTGCAGTAGATCGATGAATTCCGTCGATGATTTTAGCGAGAACGTTGAAGGAATGTACGGCGTTATAATTTCGTTCAATTTTTAGCCACTTATACATGGGGATGTCATTTGGGATATATGGGTCCGTAGTGGGTTTCCTTGTTTGTGGATCTTGACTGTGCCGTAGCAGTATCCGGGAACAAAGTCTCCGATGATTTTGGAAAGCTTTCTGTTCTCTGTTCTTTTGTTCGCTTTTTCTGTTAGTCTCATCATTTTCTTTTTGAGCTCATTGCTGGTCTTTTTAAAGTGGCTGGAACTTATTCTTATCACTTAGTATATTATCCATTTTGGTGTTGTATTCACCTCTATTCATTATGACGTACACTGCGGTTTTATCTCCTTTGCGTATTATTATGGTTTCGTTTTCTCTCAGTTCTTTTGCCGCTTTCTTTAGCTGTGGACTGACTATGCGACTAAAGTAGTTACCACGTGTTCTATTGGCCTCACCCAGTAATTCAGCGTACCATATATATATATATATATATATATATATCTATATATATATATATATATATATATATATATATATATATATATGGTATGGTTTTTTTGCGAAATTGGTTATTTTGCAAAGTTACCAGTCGTTTTACAAATAAACCTAAATTGTGGTATTTCTGCAAAATAATAACATTAATTGTCTGGCTACTTTGCAAAAAAAAAACGCATAAAAAGGATATTTTGCAAAAAATATCGGGTAACTTTACAAAAATGCATGTTAACCTGGTTTTTTGCAAAGTTCCCAATATTTTAGAATATCAGTTTGCAAAATGACTGTTTTCAGTCATTCATGAGTGAACGGTAGTTTATTGTTTATTTGTGTGTTTGGATGACGACTCTGCTGAACTACTTAAAGAACTTGAAAAACCTGAGGTGAAGAACCCACTAAAGGACTAGTATAGGATTTCAAGGAATTACGATATCATGAAAATGTCTGTTGAAGAGACCACAGTGCAAAAGCTACTGAAAAAAGGAACTGTTCTTAGACTCGCCTCTTGTGAGCAGCAGTTCTTGTCCATTGAAGATGTTCCCAAGGAACGAGAGATAAGCCTTCGCGAGGTAGCTAATGCAGACTCGATGGTCTTATTCGGTGCAGCTGCTCAACACTGTAACAACAACCGCTGCAAGTGTTATATAAATTAAAATGTCTGCAACAGCCAATGCAAATGTGGTTCTGCTTATAAAAACAAGTCAACTTTTAATTTATTTTTATCATCCAAAGAAATTTTATGTTGTCACTTTGCCAAACTAAAACATTCCAAGTTATGTGGGACTTTGCAAATAACCAGTTATCATTGTTTTTTTTTTTTTTTGTAAAGTTACCTGATATTTTTGCAAAATACCCTTTTTAAGTGTTTATTTCCAAGTAACCAGACAATTAAAATGATTTTGCAAACATGCCACGATTTAGGATTATTTGTAAAATATCCGGTAACTTTGCAAAATAACTAATTTCGCAAAAAACCATAACACATATATGTATGTACTACACACACACACACACACACACACACACACACACACACACATACACACACACATATATATATATATATATATATATATATATATATATATATATATATATATATATATATATATATATATATATATATATATATATATGTGTGTGTGTGTGTGTGTGTATGTGTGTGTATGGACTGGTAAAAAAAAAATGTTCTGTAATAACAGAATTCCATCTAATAAAAGGAGCCCATATAAACACCAAAAATATAGAGAGAAAAGTACTATATTTAACAGAGACTGCTGTCTCCCTCTTCAGGTAGATGAATGAGAAAGTTTACAGAAAAGGTGGTATTTATACCAAGAGGTCCATCCACAGGCAGGCCAATTTATGTCACCCCCGCTGATAATCTCCCTTTAATCTTCTTGAGTGTTGGTTGAATGAAAACCTTGTCAATCGTATCTGAAATCCATGCTCCTTTTGAGATGTTCATTACCTGCCTCTCTTTTATTAAGGCAGATTCCATCATTTGACTCTTGTACCGGCAGTTGCTGCTATAAATTACACGTGACAAATTCCAGTTTATTCTATGGTTATGTTCATTTATATGGTTGAAAATAGCCGAGTTCTGTTGTCCATACCTAACTGACCATTTGTGTTGTATTAATCTCTTTGGGGAAGTGATTTACCTGTAAATCCAATGTAAGATTGGTGACAATCCTGGCATGGGATTTCGTATACCCGGTGTCCTTGGAGATGTCTTTTGTTGGACGTTAATCAAGGATTTGGCTAAGGTGTTTGGGTAAGTAAATGCAAAAGGGTGAGATTTTCCGAGGGTGTGGGTTACTCTCTTAATCGTGTCCAGGTGAGGAATTTTTATTTTATTGTTGGGTGTATCTCTGGTCTTGTCTTTAGGGGGTCGGTAGAAAATTGCGTTTGCTTTGTGAATTGCTTTCTCAATTATATGGTCGGGATACTTTAAAGACGAAAGTTGCTTGCAAATTAGTTCAAATTCTTCTTCCAGGAATTCTGGGGAACAAATTCGTAAGACTCTTAAGAACAGGTTGCTGGCTACACCTATCTTGATAGTAATATTGTGATAGCTAGTAGTGAATATATGAAAGCGAGAACATTGGTTTTCTCTATATGGTAAATTTGTATTCTGTCGTGTCTCTAATTATTAAAACATCAAGAAAAGGAATTTTGTTGTCTGTTTTCCATTCAACTTTAAATTTGATGCTGGGCACTAATGCATTTAATTTTGAGAGGAATTCATTAAAATTGCCCACCTATTATCCCAAAATGTTAGGATATCATCCACATATCTCATCCACAGCATCTTTTTGGGTTTTATTGCATTTATTACTGTAGTTTCAGATTGGATAAAACGGGTCTTAAAGGACTACCCATACTACATCCGAATTTTTGCTTGTAGAATGATTCCTCGAATGAAAATACGTTATTAGATGCACATAATTCAACTAACTTTATTATTTTGTCAAGCGCTAATGGGAAATGATCTGAATAGGGGATAATTTTTCCCTTAAAAACTGGAGAACGTCCTGTACTGGTACTTTTGTGAATAGGGAGTCTACGTCAAGGCTTAAAAGTTTTATGTTGTGAAGTGGTATATGTGCTTCTCTGAATTTGTGACAAAAATCTTCCGAATGTTTAATGTGACTGGGAGAAAAAGTGCCTAAAAAGGGGGAAAGGAGGCCAGCTAACCATTTAGAAATTTTGTAATTGAAAGCTCCGGCACATGAAACGATGAGTCTGAATGGAAGATTGTCTTTGTGAGTTTTGGGAAGGCCATAAAAGTAGGATAATTTAGGATTAATTACTTTAAATTTCTCTAATAGTTCAATACTCTTTTTGTCTTGGCCAATTAATCTTACTTTCCGAAAAAATTCTGTGGGAACGTTTTGGATGGGATTTTTCGTCAGTTTTTCGTCAGTTTTTCGTAAGTGTTTGTGTCGCTAAGGAGCTGGTTGATTTTGTCCATTATTACGATTTTTACATCTTTGTCGGATCTACTTATTATAACATCTAACTTTTTTAGCAAGTGGATGGCTGTCATGAATCTGCGGGGAACAGGATATTTCTTATGTAGGTCAGTTAAAGCATTTAGTAACACTCCTTTTAAACATATCTCTTCACGGCTGTAGTTTTTGTTAGATATGAATTTATCAAAAGCCACTATGAAGTCTAAGTTGTTTTTGCGGTGTGAATTAGGGCAAAGGATAAGCCTAAATTTAAAACTAAATGTTGATTTACAGTAAATGGGTTGTTGGATAAGTTTAAAACTTTGTCTTGTTGCTCAAGATTATTCCATGCGCTATTGTCTATTAGGTTTAACGTGCGTAAAAGTCTGTTGGAATGAGTCACGCTATTATAGGCAGCAATTTCGGAACAAAATGAAATTAGATACCTGTATATGTGGTCCGTAGTGAGGAGGCGAAGATTAGACTGAGTTCCATATATCACTGCGTAGTACGAAGATGTCGTTTTTCGTATTGGTGA
>NC_087220.1:25115616-25118116 GCF_015104395.2 Macrobrachium nipponense | reverse complement strand
CGCTGTATGTGATTACTGGTACTGCCCATGTGTTTACGGCTTTTATCATATTTCCGGCGTTGAGTTTTGACTTCAGTATCGCTTTGAGTCTCTGCATATATTCTTTTCTAATCGTGTCCTTCATCTCTTGGTGTTTCATATCCTCTCCTTCCATTATTCCCAGGCGTTTGTACCCCGTCTCATCTATGTGTTTGATGTTGCTCCCATCTGGTAGTTATATCCCTTCAGTCATTGTTACTTTGCCCTTTTGTATGTTGACTAAGGCACAATCATTATTATTATTATTATTATTATTATTATTATTATTATTATCAATGTCCTACAGAGATAAAGTTTGTAAGTATGTATTTATGTTATAACTTCACTTACATTTTCTTTCTTATATTTTCATGAAATTCGATATATAAGTGATCTGTCAGAAGGTGAATATACTTTCCAATTACTTTTATTACCTTGACCTCTTTTTCAAGGTCAACTGAAATGTCAATAATTCGCTGTTCCCTAGTGTTGATAGACATTGATAGGGACATCCATTGGGGTGGGTGAATGTTTCTAAAGTATTGCCTCTACAGCTTCCTTCTTCCGTTTCTTTTTCTGTTTTTTTTTTCGATTAAAAGGTAAAGTAACCAACTTCATTCCTGTTCCCTGATTTGATATACTTGAAATAATCAATAATGGCCATAACCGTATAAGTTAATATATCATTTAGGATGTCTTTTAAACTGAATAATTACAGGAGGCATGTTCTCTGTTGGAAGGATAAAATGTTATCAAACCTTCACAAGAAAGTCAGCAGCAACCAGATTACCTTCAAAGGGCCCCATTGATCTATATATTTAATGAAACAGATTCAATCACTATATATCATCATACCAAAGAGAAAACCAATGAATTGTTTGTAAGAAATTCCATCCTCTGCTTCTTGTAATTTAAGGGACTGACTATAGTCAAACTTGGATGATAAACAGTCGTAACCTTACAGCCATTTTGAAACAATTTGTGATGAAGCTCAAATGACGTGAAAGGCATTCTATTTGTATCATAGTATCTAAGTAGGTCTTTCCTAAACTTCTTAAAGGTTAATTTTAGATTATTTACTTGCTATGTTAGCTGTATTCATAATGTATTCTTTATTTCTTTTTAAGTATTAGCTGAAGCATTCATTTGTTTTAATCGCACATCATTAATCTTTTCCCGAAATGACTCTGTCCCTGATTAAAATCTAGTGGTTTCTAATTTCAGAAAAGTAGCAATTAAAACTCATTATCTTGCTGTCGTGTTCTCGGTCTTCTTATCATAGACTTCCTGACAGAGGTTACAGTTGGATGAAAAATTCGTGTCGTGATAAGAAACTTTTTATAATGCGTAAATGCAATAACGCTTGATTTCTTCTTCCATTTGTGGTTCAGATCATTTACTACTTCAAATACCGGTTTGGTATTGCATGCAGGAAAATAAATCCATCTATTTCAACGGGTAAATGCAATTAGGAAGGTTTTAGATTGAAAAATTATAGTATTGTCGAAGAGAGAACTGTAACAGCGGAATCCTCATTAGGTTCTTTTTCCTCTTTAATAACCGGCTGGGCTGTTTGATCTACAATTGACGAGTGCAGTCTTTTCAGTGTTTCAGATAATTGCTCTTTCTGTGTCACTGCAGTCAGCCAATAGCTCTCCTGTGTTTGTCGTTCTTTGTGAATTGGGAGTCAAACAGCAGTGAGAGAAGGTTTTCAGCGCCGTACACTAAAGTGACAGAGATATGCAAACCTTGCCTACTTATTTCCTTTCTTTTTTCTCTCTCTCTTTATATTGTGTTTCTATCATTCGGTTCTACATTATTTTTCTGGTTTTCCTCTCCGTTTTCCTCCACTTTTAGAGGTTTCTTCTGAATCAATGGGCGTTGATCCCTTTTGTATCGTTTTATGCGACAAAATTATTTTCCACGGACTCCATTAATGCAATTCCATCCCTAGTATGGAAACCCGGCTACTTTCTCTCTTCACATCCCCCATCCTAGCAGGTTCCTCCGTTTTCGATGTCAAAAGCGAACCATCGCAAAAATAAAAGCAGATTAATAACAGCGGACTTCTTACAAAAGCGGAACTCAGTATCTTGCTGGAACTAGAAGTCAGAAGACGCTTTTATTTCCTTTCATCTGGAAAGTCCAGGATGGTTGGATGGTTTAGATTAAACCGGCTTTGTGCCGGCCAGGGACCTTTGCCTTATATTTTGGAAGGTGTTGAAGGGGATAAGAGGTCTGATGTGGTCGTCTGGACTCAGACAAACCAACACATAAGATGAAAATCCCAGAGGATGTTTCATGGCAAAACATTTGATATTTGATTGCATTTTAGGACATTGATCTCAATACGAAAGTTTATCAAGAAATTAAGCCTTTCCATAACCTTTCAATACATAAACAAAATTATATTTGATTTGTTTACACAGCATCTAAACAAATTTTACTATATTATAATGGGCGTTATGTCTGTTCGTCCGTC
>NC_087220.1:25104360-25115116 GCF_015104395.2 Macrobrachium nipponense | reverse complement strand
TTCTCGTGCTGCTGTAAATGAATCTCTCTCTCTCTCTCTCTCGTAGTAGCCATCTTGCTTGGTGAGACGTACCCGCGTGAAGTCACAATAATCAACAGATATCACAAGTTTAACATACGACTAGAATTCGAGAAATATCTAGAAGTGTTCGTGAACTATCGGTGATAAGATTAGTGTGAAAATAGTAGGATAAAGCGTCTTCTAAGTTAGTTTATCAAGTGTAATACTATAAATCAGAACAAGATGGCAGTAAGTTCAAACTGCGGGAAGAGGTGGGCGTAATTTGTCGTGTTTAGCAGATTCGCAATACGATGAGGTAGCAGGAAGGGAACTGGCATTTCTCATCTATGAAATCAGCAACAGTCCTAACCAAAAAGATACAAAAGCATTCATAGATATATTAGAAGGATATAATCCTTCAAACTGGAACAAATCTAATGAAAACATCTTGAAAATAATTGAAGAAGTTCCAAATAAAATCCAAGTGGTCAAGAGAGACTCATAAAGAAAAATAAAATAACATAAACCAACATATTCCGACAAAGAAAATGAATAAGGTGAATCTTGTGAAGATCCTAATTGATGCATTAGGAAAAAGAATGCCAAAAGCATGCAAACTGTGTAAGGTTTGGTATAGCATAGTCAATCCACAAAACCTAATCAGAAAATGTGCTGCATGCAACATTCCAGACCCATCCACAGTGTGCTGAGGTAATACAAGATTTGAGAAAAGATACAAGAATTTTTTGTTCAACATGTCTATCATGGATAGACAATGTTATTAAATCAAGATTGAATGTACAAATAGTTGAGGATGAAGAAGAAGAGAAGAGGAAGAAGAAGAAGAAAAGAAGAAGAGGAAAACGGAAGAGAAGTAAACAAAATGAAATGACAGAAAAAAATAAGGAAAACAAAGAACAAGATAAAAGTATGGATGCAGAGATACTCATTGATACTACATATGAGGCAATAAAGCAGCATACCTACGAAGAAATAAATTACGATATGACAACAGAAAAGCAAATCCCGAAGAGGCTCTACCCAGATCTATACAATGACGGGAAAGAGGAAAAAATAGACAAGAAAGACAAAATCTGCAACCTTTTGAAAAGAGGGAATTGCAGATTTGGAGAAAGATGTTACTACAAACATCCTAAGATATGTCAAAAACTATGAAATATATGGTAAATGTGCATACTTAGATGGATATGGGGATGATTGCAGAGATCTGCATCCAAAAATATGTAAAAACCTAAAAGAAGGAAAAGGATGTAAGTTCGACAAAAAATGCAAATATATGCACCCTGTAGCCATGAATCATAATCAAATAAATAACCAACCAAGTAATAAAATCCAAAATAAGAAAGAAACAAATAAAGAGAGAAATCAAGAATATCAGGTAAAAGAGAAAAGCAAACCACCAATGAGATATGCAGAGGTGTCAGCAAAAAATTTCAAAGCATCAGCTCCGAAATTCTACTCAAGAGATAATAACTGTATTTATATGCAAGAGGATATTGCAGTAACGGAGAAAATTGCAGATTCAGACACAAAATTAATAATTATGATGAAGGAAGATCAAATATTATGGAAAAGTTGGATTTTTAATGTCAGAATTTCTGGAAAATGAAAAAAAAGAACAACATACCAGAACAGGAAAGAGACATGGGAAAATCCTTATTACTACAGTATTAAATGAAGGAGAAAACACGCAAACCATCATAGTGATGAATGCGCAGGGTTTAGTTACGAGTAACTCAAAAAGAAAAAATAGAGTACTTAGAAGAACTAACCCAAAATGAAAAGAAAAATAGATATAATGAATATAAGTGAAAAACCTGGTATTCCCAAGAGACTGGGAATGATGATCAAATAAAAGGGTTCCAAACTTATAGATCAGATAGAAAAAATAGGAATCAAGGGGGAACCGCAATATATGGGAAAGACAAAAAACAAGGAAAAATATATGAAAAATATAGTAACTCAGAATGTGAACTAATAGCGGTAGAATTTGAATCTGAAAAATTGATGAACATAGTATATATAGACCCCCTAATACTAAAGAGTTTGACTTAATAATTGAAAAATTGGAATGATATATGTAGAAATCACAAGGACGGACTATTCTCCTATCTGGTGACTTCAACTTTCCTTTCGTAGAATGGAAAGAACGAATAGGAGATTGTGGTTGTTACTTATACATATAAAAAAAGAGAGTAATAGTAGTGCAGAAGATAAGAGGCAATTTGAAAAGCTATTAGATATGCTACTAGAATACAACATTCAACAAATAAATCACCTGCCAACAAGAAAGGAAAATACTTTAGACTAGTATTTGTGAACGAGATGAATTATGTTAAAGAAATAATAGTTATAATGCGAGTATTTCAGACCATAATGTCATAGAATTAACAGTTCATTCCAAAGCAAGTGAAAATAGAGATAAGCAAGAAATGAAAAAGTGGGAAGGATATGGAAAACTACAACTTCTACAGTAAAAATATAAAATGGTCAGAAATTAATGAAGAATTAAACAAAGATTGGGATAACATTTTCGTAAGTGATGACATAAGGGTAAATACGGAGATATTATATAAAATATTGGAGAAAATAGTGGAAAAATATATACCGAAGAAGAAAAGTAAACATCATTCATGCATACCAAGAGACAGAAGGATCTTGTTCCAGAAAATCAGAAAGTGGAAAAAAGGTCTTGCAAAAGAAAAAAATGCATGGAAAGTTATAGAACTAAAAAGTAAGATAGAAAATGCAGAACAAAAGATTATACAATCAAAAGAAAATGAAAAACGGGACTTGGAAGAAAAAAACCCTATTAAATATCAAGCAAAACCCCAAACTATTATACTCATATGCGAAGAAGATGAATAAAAGAAGAATAGAAATAGGCCCTCTGAGAATTGAAGGGAGATTAACGAATGAAAAAAAGGAAATTTTGCAACATACTGGCAGAACGATATAAGAGAGAATTCACATCTAGAATAGATAATGAGATAATGATATAGAGTAAGGGATGAAAATAGTGAATATTTAGCTGACATAGATATTAATGAAGCTGATATTGTGCAGGCTATTAATGAAATTAAAAAATGGAGCTGCTGCAGGGCCTGATGGAATTCCTGCTATTTTGTTAAAGAAAGTAGTTCATTCTATCGCAAAGCCACTTGCAATATTATTAAGACAAAGTGTAGATACAGGCAAAGATATATGATGAGCACAAATTAGCATATATACCCCTACTTTCAAAAGTGGATCAAGACTAGAGGCAAGTAATTATAGGCCTGTGAGTCTAACATCACATATTATGAAAGTGTATGAAAGGGTAATGAAGAAAAATATTATGAAACATTTAAAAAATATTTGTTTAATAAAGGACAACATGGTTTCGTACCCGGAAAAAGTACACAAACCCAACTGTTAGTCCACCGTGAGAACATATTCAAAAATATGAAAAGCGGAAATGAAACAGATGTGGTTTATTTAGACTTTGCAAAAGCTTTTGATAAAGTAGACCATAATATATTAGCGAAGAAAATTAGAAAACACAATATCGTGGATAAAGTAGGAAAATGGTTAAAAGAATTTTTACACAACAGAAAACAGATAGTTATTGCAAACGACGAGAAATCGGATGAAACCAAGGTAATATCCGGTGTGCCGCAAGGTACGGTGTTAGCTGCAATACTGTTTGTTATTATGATTGAAGACATAGACAATAATGTTAAGGATTCGGTAGTGAGTAGTTTCGCAGATGACACAAGAATAAGTAGAGAAATTACTTGTGATGAAGATAGGAACGCTCTACAAAGAGACCTTAACAAAGTATATGATTGGGCAGAGGTAAATAGGATGGTATTTAACTCTGATAAATTTGAATCAATAAATTATGGAGACAGAGAAAGAAAGCTTTATGCATATAATGGGACCTAATAATGAGACCATCACAAATAAGGAAGCAGTTAAAGACCTTGGTGTGATGATGAATAGGAACATGTTATGCAATGATCAAATAGCAACTCTGTGGCAAAATGTAAAGCAAAAATGGGAATGTTGTTACGGCACTTCAAAACAAGAAAAGCTGACACATGATTATGCTTTATAAAACATATGTTCGTAGTCCACTTGAATATTGCAATATGATATGGTACCCACACTATCAAAAGGATTATTGCACAAATAGAGAGTGTACAAAGGTCCTTTACAGCTAGAATAGAAGAAGTTAAGGACCTAGACTACTGGGAAAGACTACAATTCTTAAAATTATATAGTCTAGAAAGGAGAAGAGAACACTACATGATAATTCAGGCATGGAAACAGATAGAAGGAATAGCAGAAAATATCATGGAACTAAAAATACAGAAAGAGCAAAGCAGAGGTAGATTAATAGTGCCCAAAACTATACCGGAGGAAAAATAAGGAAAGCACACAGGACATTAATCCACTACGCACCAGCATCGATAATGCAGCGTCTATTCAATGCGTTGCCAGCTCATCTGAGGAATATATCAGGAGTGAGCGTAGATGTGTGTTTAAGAATAAGCTCGACAAATATCTAAAACTGCATCCCAGACCATCCAAGATTGGAAGATGCAAAAAATATACGGAAGATGTACTAGCAACTCTCTGGTAGACATTAGAGGTGCCTCACACTGAGGGACCTGGGCAACCCGAACAAGATGTAAGGTCTGTAAGGTAATTGGTAAGGTATCTCTCTCTCTCTCTATTATGTGTGTGTGTGTGTAGTGTGTGAGTGTGCGTGTGTGTGTGTGTGTGTGTGCATTTCTAAAAGTATATGTGAAATTTATGTATAAAGTCACAAAACAAATTAACACTGAATTCATATAATTTTGTTTTGGGAATAACTTCAACACGAATGATGTACAATATGATAAACAGTCCTGCACTGACCATCAATCGAACCTTCGCTCTTTCTGGGAACAGGAACAATATGATGATAGTGACTGTATTCTAGTATATTGCTATCAAGACTGCTGATTGGAAGCCGCGTTCACAAAGTACGATTCAAAGAAAGCAGTAAAACGTTCGACGGAAGAAAAGGACGCTTTTCACTGCTCAACAGAGGTCATTCAGCGCTGAAACGGAAGCCGACAGTAAAAGGGTTTGAAAGGGGTAACAGGAGGAAAACCTCAAAGCTGTTGCACTGTGAGTCAATTATTGAGAGAGAGAGAGAAGGAAGATAGAGAACTTGAACGGAGATACAAGGATATGGAACACGTCAGGCAATCTACTGAGATACGAAACGATCATACAATCTGGAAAACATCATTACCTTTTCACTTGCTTTTAGTTATACGAGCCATAGCCCTGCATTACTTGACGTTAATTGTTAAGGCGCAAACCATACTTATAATAATAAATGCACTTCATAAGATTTGTATCCCACTAAAAATCAACAAATCAAGTTTAGCATAAGCTTTTTTTCTGTTAATTAGGAAATAAGGAGAGAGAGAGAGAGAGAGAGAGAGAGAGAGAGAGAGAGAGAGAGAGAGAGAGAGAGAGAGAGAGAGCGATTTAACGAGGGTCAGAAACCATCTTTAGACAGAAAACAAAGTTAGCGGTTTAAAAGGCCCAAGGGCACATATGAGTAACAGGGTCAATTGACAGATCAATCAATGCCCACAAAAAAAAACATAATAAAAACATTTTAAGACACAAATCAATATCAGTAAGGGACAGGTCAATCATTGCCTAAAGATCAAACATAAAAATATGATCAGTGCCCAAGCGGTTGACAGTATAATGGAACGTATGCATCATTATTTCCCAAAGTATATTTAATTTTGAAATATATTAATTTAAGATACATTAGATTCCTCTAAATTTTCTTATGTGAAAGGGAAGAGAGATGTTGGATTAACGTAAATTTACGCTATATAATAATTGTAAATGATCTCTACCACATATGTCAAGAACTATATTTTCCTTTACATTTGTCTGTTTGAAAAAGAAACCCACAAAATTAATGTGTATAATGTATTTACTTATAAGTATTTACAGTAAAATAGAATGTGAATACTTATAAATAAACACGCTATACAGTTACTTTGTGGGGTTTATTTCCAATCTTCAGAAGAAAACTGAAAGAAGTGGTTGTTTGGTTTATTTGTCTGTTTATCAACTAATCTAAAAATTGATCCATCAAATAAACAAAAAAAGTACAAAGGACGATAACAGCAAATCTCTTATGACAGGAGGAGTTACGCTCAGTTCCTTCCCCGAAAGTCTGTCAACACAATTTCGCCAAAGCTTCCAGCGCCCAAAGGGAAAACTGGAGAAGTTCAGTCCAGGTTTTGGTGGTCCTATAAATTTGGGAGGTGGAAGTGCCGGCTTCCATTCCAGGTCCTATTAAAATTCAGTCTCGATATTCTGCTTGTGATATAACACCGCAGTTTCTCTCGCGATTACACTTTAAATAACGTGATCTGTTTGAGAGAGAGAGAGAGAGAGAGAGAGAGAGAGAGAGAGAGAGAGAGAGAGAGAGAGAGAGAGAGTATTTATCATTAAACTTCTCGACGCACTATTAGATGTTTTAAAAAATTATATGCAAAATTGTATTTTTATGGAATTTTAGTCATAGTGACTTTGTTTATCAGCTTTGGAGAATCTGAAACTTTGAGAAATCTGAAATTGGTCAATAAATTTATATTAACATTTCCTTACTCAAAGTTTATTATCACGGTACGAATTTTTCATCCAACTGTAACCTCCGTCATGAAGTCTATAATAAAAAGACCACAACAAGAATCAATGAAGTTTCCCAAAATCATTGAGTTTTAATTACTATTTTTCTGCAATTAGAAACCACTAGATTTTGAACCCTGAGGTGTCATATCACTGAATGGTGTCACCACTTATTATCAATGACGATACATTAGGTTTAAAACAGACGAAAAGAAACTTGGGGAGAGGGAATTATTATTATTATTATTATTATATATATATATATATATATATATATGGTATTTTAGTTAGTCTTTCGAAATTTACTCTGCGTCTTTCATGTATAATTTGAAATGTTCTTGTTTTATTTTTGCTGCACATCAATGATTTTGTTCTCTCTCTCTCTCTCTCTCTCTCTCTCTCTCTCTCTCTCTCTTCTCTCTCTCTAAAGGCCGAGATAACGTCGAGTTCTGATACTGAATTCGAAATGTGTATCTTTTATGAACTGTTCATCCAGATAAGGACAGAAGCATTAATTGAATATGCTAAACTGGTATCACAACATTGGTCGTCGATATTATTTACAAAGATATATGCAAGGAATTATTTACTATAACTGACATTCAGACACATTTAGTAAAGTCGGTGCAAGAGTAATTGCATGTATCTTGCAATGGAATTCCTTATGCAAGAGAATCGTTTATGCTCAGATCATTTTACAGCAGTAGATATCAAAATCAGTTGCTTCTGGATTCGACGTTTGAAATTAATTCTATATTTTTACTTAGGGTAATACTCGTCATTTTCGCTGTAAAGACTGAAACTTCATAACAGCCAGCGAACTGCTAACGAGAGAGAAAGGTCACTGAGGTTGAGGTGAATTATAATGATTTAGGATAAGCGTTCCAAATGCTCTACTTTGAAATTACATTATATAAACTTTGAGACGGCATGTGATTGCATAATACTTCCCCATGACCATCTTGCTGATTTAATGAGGCGACATCGCCCTTACAAATTTCAAGTCTTCAAAAATGCATTGCCAGTGGCCAAGTAACGAACAGTTACCAACAATCTTTGATTTATTGGGATACTCTGTCTCAAATGTGTTTCTTCTTTTCTAGATTAAGGGTTTCATTAAACTCAACAGTTCATCAAACCCTGATCCATCTAAGTGAAGAAACTGTCTGAAATCAGTTGGTTCACTGAATCTCAGGTTTATATGTGTTATTATATATTGCTACTTTGAAAACGCATATATCCCCTCTTAGACTGTATAAAATGTTACGTAGAATTGTGCAACATTTTTTCAGATTCCTGGATAGCTTAGAGATAGGATGTTTAAAATGTGTGTTTAGATTTCACATAACATAATGCAAATGAATATATAACGTAGTAAAGAAAAAGAGAGAGATTTGCTTTGTTCACTCGAAACTAGGATTGTTTCCCTATTATGTCAGCACCTTGAGATTAGAGGAACTCCGAAATCTCCGTTTGCTTTCCTAATCTGTCAACACATTTGATAAGAGATCTCGAGATTAAGGGAGCTCGATACTTTGTTGTGTTTTTAAAAACATGCCAATCTTGATCGGATACGTGACTTTGTTGAGCTGACTTGTTCATAACTTGTCTTATACGCGTATTTCATTGCCGAATGCCATATGCAGATTTTGCCTTTTGTCTGTAAGGTTGCGTCACTTTCGAAGCTTCTAGAAAGAATTGTGTCCCAAAACGTTTTGTGTCATCTCCACTGTCCAGCTTCCTTAAGGAAGAGATATTCATTGCATTTTAGAACCGCATTCCGTTCAGACCTCTCCCTCTCCCTCTCTCTCTCTCTCTCTCTCTCTCTCTCTGCCTCGCCATAATTGATATTAACATAACATAACGTAAAATCACTCGTAACTTGTAGATTTCAGATTTGATATTTCTTAGAGTTTATTTTAGTGTTATTTAGTGCTTTTTGTGGAATCTGAACAAACATTTTACAAGTGTGTGTAACGGCGCCTATTTTTGTGAATTGGTGAATTTTTTTGAAGAAAGAAGTTGGTATACCAATAAGGTAAAGTGTGTTATATTTTTATTAGTTGCAACTAATATCTGATGGTTACGAAGGTTTGGTAAAAACTAATAACTAATATCTAATGGTTACTATGGTTTGGTAATAACTAATATCCAATGTTATAATGGTTTGGTTAATAACTAATATCTAATGGTTATGAAGGTTTGGTAAAAACTAATAACTATTGGTTACGGTGGTTTAGAGAACTAATAACTAATAGTTCCAATGGTTTGAGTGAAAAGATTTACATTTTTATACATTGCAAATTTTTGTGTTTTGTGTTTGTTTCATTTGAAGTACATTTATCCATTTTCTTATTGAAGTGATTTTTATGTTTCGTGCATTTATCCATTTTCTTATTGAAGTGTGTGTTTTTATTTTATATTCTGTGTGATTAATACTTTTTGCAATTTTGGTATTTTCAAAATTTTTCTGTGTTTTCATTTGCATTCACAATTTAATTAACTTAGTTATTTTTATTACTTAATCGTTGCACATTTAGTTCAATTTAACATTTGTGAATTAATTTGCATTTACTTAGAATTCTTTTCAAGTTTTATCGTTGTTTAGCACATGTGAATTAATTTCCAAATTTCAATTATTGCCTAACACTTTTGAATTTTGTTTGAATTAATTTTCTTGAATTTTGTGATAAATTAATTTTGATTTACTTTTAATGAATTGATTCAGGAATTAATTAAACTTTGCTTTGTTTTGAAGTAACGGTAATTTTTCCTGATACTCTGAATTTCACTTATAAATTATGAGTTTAATAATAAATTTTTGTATTTAAAATTTTTATAAGTGTTTTCTTTATTTTACACCAGTATTTAATTATGATTATATTTATGTTAGGTAGAAACATAGAGTGGTAATTGACCTGTTTTCTTTCAATTACCTTGAAGTGACATAGAAACAGGGAAGTACTTAGACTTTTGAAATCAGGGAAATACTTAGACTTTTAAAGTTGTTGATGGAGTGATGCCCTTTGATTAATTTGATTACTTACAAGATTACCTCACACCTGGTTTGATGGAATTAGTCTGATTTTCTGCAATACTGGTAAGTCATTAAGGGATCACTGTTGCCTTTAGAGTATTCAGTCGTTTAGTACCTGTGATGAGGGTTCACGTGTCTGGCTGTTGTGAGGTAACAATTAATGAATGGTAAGTGTAGTAACCAGATACTTGGCACTTTGTCACAGTGTATATCAATATTATTTTGAACCATTCATTTCACACCCCATTCTTTTTATTTGTTCTGTTCTCTCACAAAACAAAACACCCACGGATATGTAAACTAAATCCTCGTCAGAGAGAGAGAGAGAGAGAGAGAGCATGTTGCCGCTGTGAAGACCAAGAGAGAAATGACGATTATTGCCAATATTATTGAGCAGTGTGACTATGTGAGGGCAAATGATTGAAGACCCCGAGTATTGAGGCAAAAAAATTGACGTCAATATTATTGATAGTGTAGTGGCCGGTTTACCAACCCTTTCCGTTTGAGAGTCCTTTAAATGTACTTAAGAGTATATCTAAAGGTCCTTAAGTTGCTTACTCCTCGTGTATCGTGTTGAAGACCAGCCCCTTACAAAACAAACAAACGCTGTTGAGAATAACAACCGGCCGAGATTTAGGGATAGAATTAGGACGGTGACAGGAAGAGCCTTGTCTTATAGCCACCAAGGCCCCGAGCTGCAACCCCTTTCATTCCTTTTACCGTACCTCCATTCATATTCTTCCTTCCATCTTACTTTCCTTAACGCTCTCCTAGCAAATGTTTCATAGTGCAACTGCTTTGAGGTTTTCCTCCTGTTACACCTTTCAGTCCTTATACTGTCTATTTCCCTTTCAGCTCTTGGCCTACATTCTATATTGTCTGTCAACAGCCTGAGACGTCCTTTAGTTTCTGGATCCTTCTGTCTATCCCGAAGATGGGTGGGCGTGGCTTTCAAGAAAAATTGAGTCATCTCTCAGGAGGTCTTTCAATTTCAGTAGG
>NC_087220.1:25084360-25099360 GCF_015104395.2 Macrobrachium nipponense | reverse complement strand
TCTTTACCATAATTTCTTCAGTCTACTCGGCTGTAAATGAGTACCTATTCCAGATAGGGTAGGGTCCAGCTATGGGTTAAATAGCAAAACTCAGCAATGATGGAAAGAAATTAAGGATTAAACGAAGACAAAGTAAATGGAACCTCTGGCAACAGAAGAGCTTCGTCCGGCAGCCAGGCATGCAGCCCAATTGAAGGGGAGGACGGTCAAGTATTTGGAGGTTGTCATCCAGCCACTGACCACCACAACGACAGTAACCAACATCCAGAGACTGGAGCACATAAGATCCAATGTTACATGAACAGGAATAAAGAATATCAACAGAACAAACTATTCGGAACCAACCAGAAAAGACTACACAGCCAGCTAATCCTGATTCACGTAGTTATGTCGAACCAAAGCACGAATGTAGTCTTTGATATACTTCATTCAGTGGTGGCAGTTGCTTTCTATTTACTAATGTCCGGAATTCTTGATGTTCTGCGTTGCTCTTCAGTTGCACGTCAGATGGCAAAGTAATTATTTCCATCTCCAGGTCCCTGACGTTCAGTTTGAAAATAGAATCCAAGATGAGATACTGTATCGAAAACATTGCTGTTATCAAAAGGGTTAGATAGGAAGGTGACCGCTGGTAAAACTTAACTGAAGTCGGCAAACCTCCTTTTGAACTCATCGAAAAATCATGTTGAGCTGATTTGCGTATTAGCAACGGGAAACTCAGAACTTTTGGCGTTAAACCTTTTCTCTGGTGTAAGAAAGTGCTGTAAGAGTTCTTTAGAGATCTGAGACATCCGTAACTTCAGTTTATTCGTGAAAGCATTTGCTAAACTTATCATTTGAGACAAAGATTTAATTTGCTCTTTGCAATTCTAGATTTAGCTCATTCAGTTTAGATGTGACGTCTGTTAAAAAGGCAAGGTCAGCTAGCCATTTTGGATCATCGAGTTCGTCATATGAATCGCCTCTTTGTTTACAAAACCCTTGATTTCGGGAATTAGATGTTCAAATCTTTTAAAAAACATTTCCCCTACTTAGCCAACCCACTTCCGTGGACAATACAAGGTCACCATACTGAGCTTCCACTTCTTCTACAAGAGATTTAAATAATCTGCGTTGAAGAGCTCTAGCACGAATAGAATTAATTATTTTTATAACCACCTTCATTACATGCTCATTGTAAACTTTCGAGCAAAGAACTTGCTGGTGTATGATGCAGCGTTAGATTGAAGAGGTAGATTCACCTCGTCTATGAACTTCTTGAAAACATGGAGAAACATCCACTCCAAGCGTTTTTTCTTTACGGGGTAAGAGCACTGATAAATCTTACTTCACAGTGTCATAAAAAAAAAACATGCACACAAATACACTTATTTGAGCTGTGTGCACAACGTCCGTGGATTCATCGAACTGCAAGCTGAAAAACTTACATTCCTCATTGTCTGCTTTCATTTGATTAAACACATTTCCCGACATCATTTCTATCCTACGTGTGACCGTGTTCCAAGACAACGGCTTGGCTTTTATTGCATTTATGACTTCAGTCTCATTCTTGGAACTTCCAAACAAAGGTTTAGACGCTGCAAGCCAACACTCCTTCACCATTTCACCATCCTCGAATGCTTTCTTCTTTTTCGCAAGAACATGGGCAACATTAAATGCAGCAACGGTGGTTGCATAAGATTTATCAAGAGGCTTCCGGAATATTTCTTGCCGAGTCCGCAACTCAGATTTTAGCCGTTTCACTTCCTCGCTTCTCAGAGGCAACGTCACACGGATACAAATGCCGCTCTAGATTGCTTTTATTAGATACAACAACAGTTGCACGACAAATTAAGCACATACATTTGTCTTTGATTGGCGAAAAAATATTTTATTTACTTTTCATTCACTATTTTACGCATGGAAATTTCAATAAATGTATCTGTTCTTACACTCGTTAACTCTTATCCTGTCCTCCTCTGATGTCCTCACAAGTCTTCATTGACTCTTGTCTGCCACCAACTTTTGTTGCCCAGACAAATAATCCCTCTTTTATAACTTTAACAATGAAAGTTTGTTGTATGTTTGGTTTTCCTAAGCAAATGATATCTTGTTGATTTTCCCCTGAAAGCTAAGTTGAATTCTAAAATGCATAATCCCCAACATCGCAGGAAAGAATAACGCAGGCATGAGCAGTTCAGGGCATTCTGTAGCAAGCTAAAGTGGAGGATTCAATTCATACATTATAGAGAATTTCAACAGGCTCTGTCACAGATGATTCCAATTTATTTTATGTAGTTTTGGCTTATAAGTTGATACATAAATGTGTGTCAGTACAGATAAAAAATGCTCTTCATACACATTCTACATCTAGCTCATCAAATTGGATATTTCCATGCATGCTCACTGGAAAGGCTAACGGGGAGGTCACTTTTAAGCAGAGTACCGCTAAGGGAATCAGTTCACCAATTCGGTATTAAGTATATCATAGTTTTACCAGGCCACTCAGCTGAATAACAGCTCTCCTAGGGCAGTGCCCGAAGGATTAGATAGTTTTTACGTGGATAGGAGTTGCTAAACAAACATCTCATTCTACGTCTATCCAACTTGATGCTATATATATGTATATATATATATATATATATATATATATATATATATATATATATATATATATATATATATATATATATATATATATATATCATTCGAGCTACAAATGTCCTTTAATATCTAATTCGCTATACCTCGGAATTGATATATTTTCATATATGTACCGAAGGGAAATTTTTAGTTGATAATAATTTCGTCCCCTCATGGGATCGAACCACCGTCCAGTGGACGGGAACGAAATCAGGAACGGCCAGTGACGTTATCTAGTCGGCCAACAGGGAGGCTAATAAGTTTTATATCGATTCTGGCCTTACAAATTCACCGTCGACCTCGGTGTTTTCGTAATTAGAATCGATATGAAACCCCCTCTACCATGTTAGCCAATTAGAACGTTTTGATCCACGTAGCCTTGTAATGAATAATTATCACATCTCCGTGATTCATATAGAACATTCGAGCTACAAATGTCCTTTAATATCTAATTCGCTCTACTCGGAACTGATATATTTCCATATATGTACCAAAGGGGAATTTTTAGTTGATAATAATTTTCGTCCCCTCATGGGATCGAACCACCGTCCAGTGGACAGGAACGAAATCAGGAACGGCCTTAGAGTTATCTTCGTTGTAATGTATGTCTGACATGTATTGTGAATATGTATTGTGAATATGGTTTTGTTTACCAAAGTTCTGAATAGCTGTCACCTATAATCCTTTAATTGTCTTGTCCTTGTATCTGAGATGATTGTCTAAAACTTTTAATTGCACCCATTGTTTATGCTTGGTTGGGAAGGTTACTCATCTTCCAGGTGTGTCGGATTCTGGGTACTAATCTCTTTATAATCCCTATCTGTCAGTTATACGAATCTTCTTGTATTGTCTTTTCCCCCATGTATGTCAGTTTCTGCTTAGTAAAGGACATATAACGTTCGAAAGGTCTCGCAGTACTCCTTGTTTATTTTCCTTCGTGGCATATATATATATATATATATATATATATATATATATATATATATATATATAATATACGTGTGTGTGTGTATGTGTGTGTATGTATAAACTTCATCACTTGAATAATTGTTTTTTGCATAAATACAATTACTACAGCAGACTCCAGCTGCCTTTACAGCTAAGCCCGCCTACTGATTACGTCACGACCATTCCTTGAAGCTGATTGGTTGGAAATAATTTCGAAAAGTTCTTCATTCTGTGGCTCTTTTCATCTTCACTTATTCTGCAATGGTTGTTTTGCCGAAGTCAAATGCGCTGTGCTGATTATAATATAATCCAAGAGGAGGTGAAAAACGATTCTGTTACAGCTGTGAAGTTCATGCACACCCGACAGCCAGGAACTTAGGAACGTGAGGTCTTTTAAGTACCAAGACAGTCTTTTACAAGAATGTAAATAAGACCATTGAACTACTGAAAGAATGGACTACTAAAATATTTGCCATGTGTTATACGTTCCAATACTTACATTAGTTATGCGGTTCTCTTTTAATTTTACAAAAAATATACGAAGAGGTTAGCGAAAAGGTGGTCAAGACTTCCTTTTAGTTTCTAATAATGTTCACACTCCGAGCACCTTCGTCTTCGGGATGAGGTACAGTGTTGCCAACTGTAGGGTAATTATCCTACTCGTAGGGTAATCTGGGACAAAATCTTAGAGAGCATGGCAATATTTTCAAGTGTAGGGTAATTGTAACAAGGTAAGTTTAGATCAATATGCTTATTAGTGTTCATGATATTGCATATAAACATAATCTAAAGATTTATTTGTTATCATATGATTTACTAAAGATTTATCATTTGTAACTCCCAACAGATGTTTCAGTACCAAGTGATGCCGTGTAGCATGAACAGTATCCCAGCAACACAACTATTTGACAATCAACTAATGCAATGCCTGGATGGAAAAGCCACAATCCTATAGTATCATCATTAACAGTGACACTTAAAATGACTACATAGAGTTGTAAACGTTCCTTCCCTGGTAATATCCTCTGTGTTTGTGATGGTTGGTCTTTCAAGGAGTGAACTGGGGTAGGACGTATTCATGAAATGTTGTTGAGTTGAATTGAATATAGAACTTAGGTAAAAGGCCAAGCACAGGGACCTATGAGGTCATTCAGTGCTGAAATGGAAATTGACAGTAAAATGTTTGAAAGGTGTAACAGGAGGAAAACCTCGCAGTTGCACTATGAGTCAAGTGTTAGGAGAGGGTGGAAAGTAAGATGAAGAAAGCGAATATGAAAGGAGGTGCAATAAAAGGAACGAAAGTGGTTGCAGCTAGGGGCCGAAGGCACGCTGCAAAGAACCCTAAGTAATGCCTACTGTGCACCGTACGAGGTTCACTGACGTCTTCGTTCGTCCTTCACAACTCCACAGCTAGTTAACTACTTGTTACCAAGTGTCAATTTCCAAACCAGCTTTCGCCAAAGGTATGTTGATATGAACAACTTCAAGTTCGTATTTCTAGGGAAATATCAAATCATCCAAATTTTTCAAATATCTCATTTATTTTACTGTTCTTAACAGACTCGTAAAGATTAGATTTTCTCAATTAGTTTAACCTCTGCTCTGAAAGAATCAGCTTTGAGCTAGAAATTGTTTTTTTTCCTTTAAGTTTTTATTCAATAAATCATTTACAAAACATTACAACAAATCCAGAATTACATACATGTTCATATAAAATACATTGTTTTTAATGTTACAAAAGTTCTTTGTGAAATACTTTAACAATTTCTCTTTCAAAATGGCATTGATATGTCTCTGTTTTTTTTTTTTTTTTTTTTTTTTTTTTTATAAATGAAGCTTTTATTCTATTTAAAATCAAAAGTTCAGGCACATTCTTGTCTTTGAACAACCATATATTTATAATATAACTTGACAAGATTAAAGTTGCAGTGTTCCTTTGTATCTTCGATGCCTCTGGGAAATCAAAATACGTCATTCTAATGAAATTGCAGTGAATAAAATTGCAAAATAGTTCAAAACTCCTTTTAGCCATATTACGTTTGCAATTTTCTTGCAGAAATATACCATATGAATATTTGATTTCTTGGCATCACAAAACTGCCAATCATAGTCTTGAATTATTTTCAGATTAAATGTTAGTCTTCCAAGGGCTAGAGCTGCACTGTTGCAGAAAAGCAACCAGGGAATTGATCAACATGTTGCATACTTCTCAAAGAAATTCAACAGACATTAGTATAATTTTGCTATCATAAAATTATATTACCATTAGATTTTCTTGTTACACATTTCTCTCTTTGAGATAATTACTCCTCTTGTAATGTTCACATCTATTCCATCCCTCTCGTGTTCATACAATGTAAGGAAAGCAGTAACCATCATTTTCTTCTTCTTCCCAGCTTTATCCCTATTTGGGGTCACCGTTTTTAATTAATGAGTCTCTTCCATCTACCTCTGTCCTGAGTCATTTCCTCATATCATCTCTAATGTAATCTCTCCACCTGGTCCTAGGTCTTCCTCTCTTTCGTGTTCCATCCACCTCCACGCCCATCACTTCTAGCCAATGGGGGTCGGGGTTATGGGGAGGGCAAGCAAGCCCAACTCAGTGCCGGTCCCAAGCCCGGATAAATAGGGAGGGTTGGAGTCAGGAAGGACATCTGAAAATCTCCTGTCAGAACTTTTATGAAATGAGTAATTATCATTTTACTTGTCTGAAATCTCGAAAAAATTAGGGCTCAACATTCTGCATATTTCCTGCAACTTAAAAAGTGTACTTCGACTGACACAGGAGATAATCAGTCTGTTTCTCAACACTGCAAAGTTCCTTCTAAGTATTAAGAATGCCGCAAGGCAGCTGTTCGGTCACATTAGTAGTCCGTAACATTAAAAAGTTTGTGATTTCCTCTCCATAGGTTTGGATACAATTGTCTCCTTTGGAAGGATGAGTTAGGTAATTGATGGGTATTTTTAAATATTCAAGAGTAAGGATAGTGATTGAAAAGCGTTGCTTTCGCTTTCTTACTTTGAATCCTTTTAAACGTTGCTCTCTTTCACTTGAAGTTTTTACATTTTCCATTAGAGACCGAATTTCACATGGTAAAACAGTGGGCATAACTTAAGCTCTGAGTAGCATATATATATATATATATATATATATATATATATATATATATATATATATATATATATATATATATATATATATATATGCTACTCAGAGCTTAAGTTATGCCCACTGTTTTACCATGTGAAATTCGGTCTCTAATGGAAAATGTAAAAATTTCAAGTGAAAGAGAGCAACGTTTAAAACGATTCAAAGTATATATATATATATATATATATATATATATATATACTATATATATATATATATATATATATATATATATATATATATATATATATATATATATATATATATATATATATATATATATATATATATATATATATATATATATATATATATATATATATATATATATATCAAACAACAGAACTACAAGAACAGCGAGGTCAGAATACACGACAGAACCCGGGAAAGAATCCATATCTGAGCTGGGAACAGCCCAGAGGAAAAACGTCGAAGCTTATCCTTCGAGATACAAAGATTATTTTTCACTTCCTGAGTAATAGAGATTATTTTTCTTGGTTTTGCTTCTCCTGAATAAAATGAGGCTATTTACAGCCTCGATTCCGGCAGACGCCATTATCATTCAGACGTTGCTTCATTGCAGATTCGTCTCCATTTTTCCCCGTTGACTTCCCTGGGATGGTGTTGTGGAATGGGACCGCCATAACAATAAGTCCTGCCTGGGTCGTTAAAGTGATGGGACGGAGATGAATGACCTTCTTACATCTGCGAAGAATTTCCGGGTTGAGAAGAGAAATGTCTTTTCTTTCTTCTGGCAATTAAGTTTTCCTGCGTTTTGGTTTTAACTTTGATGTTTGAAGAGGCACTTTTTAAAACATTTTTTCAGTGATGTTTAGAAAATGTTGTTCTGAGAGAATTTCGTGCATTCCGCTTTTAAGATAAAGGTTTCCGGAAAAATATCTAACTTTCTCGATACCGTTAATAATAATTCGTTTAAATTTGTGAATAATACAATATAATTTTTATTCGAAATTGAAAACTTTGGAGGCCTATATGCAATCATGGATTTTGACAAATGAAAAAATTTTAGTTTTTAAAACTGTTTTTTTTTTTCTCTCTTTTTATTTATTTATTTATTTATTATTTATTTATCTTTTTTTGCGGTCCATCACAGCCCTCCAATTCGACTGGGTGGTATTTACAGTGTGGGTTGCATCCTGCCTCCTTAGAAGCCCATCACTTTTCTTACTATATGGGCTGTTTCTAGGAGCACACTCTTCTGCATGAGTCCTGGAGCTACTTTAGTTTTTTGCAGATTCCGTTTCAGGGATCTTGGGATCGTGCTAGTGTTCATATGATTATGGGCACAATTTTCACTGGCATATCACATATCCATATTTCTATTTTCAAGTCTTGATCCTGATCCATGTTTTCCGGGTCCGTTTTGGTGCCGACGGAAACTCAAGAGAGGTACAGAGGAGTTGACGTAGACTGAGTCATATATTTGTTTAATTGCCCCAGATGTGACCTGGGGAAGTACGTGGGCTCCACTCAGAGGTTGTTAAAGGTAAGATTAGATTCCCATCGTGGCGTTAGCTATCGTACGGGTGTCAAACTATCAAACCCCAAATTTTCCTGTATTTGAGATCATGGGATAAAATGCAAATACAATATAAATTACAGGGATTTCAAAATCATAGGCAAAGCTCCAAACGAACACCAATTGGCAGTACTCGAATCTCTTTTTATTAAACAACTGGTTTCCAACTAAATACTCAGTCTACGTCAACTCCTCTGTACCTCTCTTGAGTTTCCGTCGGCACCAAAACGGACCGTGACAGTCACTCAGCTTTTGCCTTCAGCACTACTTGGTAATCACTGTTTCCTTCTCTTGCACCTAATTTGCATTTTCTTAAGACATAACTTTTTATCATGTTTTAATCTGAGTCTGTTTTTAATTCTGTTATTCTTTTAATTTTTTAGCTTCGAAAATGGGACACATGGTCCTGAAACGTCAACAAAATAAATAACTTTTAAAGGATTTTGGTATCCCTCCACCTCCGATGCTGCTTATTTGGTTTCAAGCAAACGCCTTCAACTTTAGTGTATATATATATATATATATATATATATATATATATATATATATTATATATATATATATATATATATAATATATATATATATATATATATATACATATATACATATATAGGCATAAAGTTGGATAGACGTAGAATGAGATGTTTGTTTAGCAACTCCTAGCCACGTAAAAACTATCTAATCCTTCGGGCACTGCCCTAGGAGAGCTGTTATTCAGCTGAGTGGCCTGGTAAAACTATGATATACTTAATACCGAATTGGTGAACTGATTCCCTTAGCGGTACTCTGCTTAAAAGTGACCTCCCCGTTAGCCTTTCCAGTGAGCATGCATGGAAATGTCCAATTTGATGAGCTAGATGTAGAATGTCTTTGAAGATCATTTTTTAACTGTACTGACACACATTTATGTATCAACTTAAAAGCCAAAACTACATAAAATAAATTGGAATCATCTGTGACAGAGCCTGTGGAAATTCTCTATATTTGTATGAATTGAATCCTCCACTTTAGCTTGCTACAGAATGCTCTGAACTGCTCATGCCTGCGTTATTCTTTCCTGCGATGTTGGGGATTATGCATTTTAGATTTCAACTTAGCTTTCAGGGGAAAAATCAACAATAAAAAGATATCATTGCGTTATTAGGAAAACCAAACATACAACAAACTTTCATTGTTAAAGTTATAAAAGATTATTTGTCTGGGCACCAAAAGTTGGTGGCAGGCAAGAGTCAATGAAGACTTGTGAGGACATCAGAGGAGGACAGGATAAGAGTTAACGAGTGTAAGAACAGATACATTTATTGAAATTTCCATGCGTAAAATAGTGAATGAAAAGTAAATAAAATAAGTTCTGTTGTTGTCACAAGTAAATACAAATGGTAGTTAAGAATAGGTAACTGAGGACAAGAATTACAGACGGCTATATTATGTGCAATTCTGAATAGGTGTATAATTTAATGAATAACAGATAGCTATGTTAGTATCAAAACCAGAAAGAATACAGTGTTTCTCATTAAATTTAATACGAAGTGAATCATTAGAGTGTTTTTCTAGATGTCGGGAAATAGAAACCACTTCTACAATAATGAGTGCAGTATGAAGCAAGAGCAATCATCCGCTTTAATCTGTTCTGATCATGCGGAGAAATCACCCCTTAAGCGTCTAATTCCAAAGTCAGAGATTGATCAAGCAGTTTGCGCAAGTATTGAATATCGCAACAGATCTTCTCTGATTATTGCAATCGTCCTCATTTGCACAAAAACCTCCTCGAGAAGTCTTGGGTAATTGTACATGGAGTTCAAAATTTAGGTAACTCTTGCCCATTAAAACTTAGTTGTGTAAGAATATCCTGACAATCTGGCTTATATTAGACTTAAGGAGCCTATCCATCCATTTGTCCTGTCTTCATTTCTTGATACATCAAAACTCTTTTGTTTCTCCTAATACTGAATGGCTGAATGTGTCCCAGTTCCTGACTTGAATGCTTAAATTTCATAAACCTTTCAATCAATTTTTCATTCATATAAATTCATTTAGTATACGAGTATGTTTAATCTTTTAGGTGCTGGAATGTGACTAACATAAATGCCATTTAGATGGTAATTTAGTGGTTCATTTTATTTTATGAAATATGCAATGAAAGTTGTAGTGAAAATACCAGGTCCATACTTCTGATTTCGTATTACCGTTCTTCCGTTCCTCTGTGAGATAGTTAAGGATAATTTTGTATATAGATTAAAAAGTTCCAAGCAAGTTCCTACAAAACTACCATCTAGGCATCGAATGATTTATTATGGAATCTCATCTCAATGGTGGGTCAGAATTCAGACGACCACACCAGGCTTCCTATCCCTTTCAACACCTCACCAAACACAGGTCAAGAGCCTTGTTGACACAATGACGGCTTAATCTAAACCACCCAACCTTCCAGGACGTTCTAAAGATAAATGGAAGTAAAAGCTTTTATTGACTTCGCTGTTCCATAAGTCCAGTTATAAATAATTGAGTTCCGCTTTTAAGAAATCTGGAGATATATAATTGCGTCATTCGCTTTTGAAAAAGAGAATGATAGAAATTGAGTGGCTACTGAATGTGGAGAAAGGTAGCAATGGAGCTTCCATGCAAACGATTGAATTGAATTAATGGATCTCTTATAACATTATTTTATGGCGTAAAAGAAAGGAGGGTCATTGTTAAAGGAGAAAAATACCATTTGAGGCAACTGAAGAAAATACCTGAGAGAAAAGCAAAAAAAAAAAAAAATTGCGAAATTGAATGGCAGAAGAATAAGAATGTGAAAAGCACGAAATATACTGAGAATAAATAGGTAGGCTTATTTAGAATATTAAAGTGTTTATTAGCAGGAGACCCACTTCCAAGTGTTGGGTGCATCAGCTGCTGTCAACTTCACAGAGCCTTTGTAGTCTTTCTGATAATTATTGTTCCTGTTTTATTGGATGTTTTCCATTTTTCGTTATTGCCCGTGAATGGAAAGTAACTACTGAATGCAGTAACGATTATTGAAGCGTAAAATGTATTTTGTCAGGATTCCTCTGTTGAAGTTTGTTCTATCGCTGTTTTAAATGAATCAGATAAAACAGATTTCATTAGAAAAAAACAATTGTCCGGATAAATGTTTAGTCAATGCCTCTTTCAGAGAAGAGCTGGAGAGAACGCTTTGTGGTACCTAGGAATTAATGACCCCGGAAAACGTTCTTTTATCTCCTATGAATATTGCCATCCATCTCGGGAGCTAGCGTAGATATATATATATATATATATATATATATATATATATATATATATATATATATATATCTATATATATATATATATATATATATAGTATATATATATATGTATGTGTGTGTGTATGTGTCAGTGTGTGTGTGTATGTGTGTGCGTGTGTTACAAACATCTAATTATAGCCTTGTCTTTAAAAGAATTGATAGCGTGAGCCCCTCTCCAAAAAAGACAGACACCTCTCACCTACCTTAAAAAGAATCACCAACCGGCTTCCCTGCTATCTTTTACAGCGTCACCAAACTAAGGGTCGAACCGATATCCAAAAATAAAATCTTTAATCTCCCAAAGCACTAACTTGATAACAAAGAAATAAAAATGAATTGAGAAACCCAAGACATGAAGTGTACTCATTCCCCATTCGAGACACATCAATTCACATTAGCTATATCTCTTTCCGAATGGACGACATTGAATCCATCTGAAGGGAGAGAAATTAAACGTTCAGAAACCAAATAAAACAGAAGAGAGAGAGAGAAAAAAAACGGAAATATAATCAAATCATTCCTATATACCTAAAAAAACTTATTAAATACTTAGATAAGGGAGACCTCGTCTCCCAGTCTACCAATACAATTATAGTCTTCAGACAGTGCATATGGATAATAATGAATGGTACAATAAAAACGTCTCTTTACTCCAACGCTTAAATGTTTCACCTTAACTGGATCTCTGTCCACCCTCCAACTTTGGCTTTGCCTCGCTGATTTTCACTTAGCTGTCGGCTGGCTACTAATCACCTCAGTTGCGATATTGGATTATGTTGCGTTCACACTGGCCCTCAAAAGTTCTCAGTTTGCAATCATCTGAGACGTAAAGATCAGGTGATACCCTCACCCCCTCGGGTCACGTATACGTTCGTGAGGTCAACTTGCAAACGTTCGTGGTCGTCTCTTCTTGGTCCCTTCGACCCAAACTGTTCGACAGTTGCCAGCGGGGTCTGTCCGTTCACCCAAAATATTCGCTGGCTCACCTGCTGACAAATGGAAGCTTTTCAAGGAACCACACACACACACACACACACACACACACACACACACACACACACACACACACACACACATATATATATATATTATAGATATATATAATATATATATAATATATATAGATATATATTATTATATATATACATACGTACTATATGATATATATTAGAATATATTATTATATATATATTATAATATATATAGATAGATTATATAGATATGATATATAATTACAATACGTATATTATTTAATATATATATATAGATATATATATATATATATATAGATATATAGTAGGAAGATAGAATAGATTTAATATATTTATATATATATATAAATAAATATATATATAATATATAATAATAAAATATATATATAGATATATATAAAAAATACATATATGATAATATAAACTATATATATTATATAATATAGTATATATGATATATATAATATAATTATAATATATATATATATATATATATATACGTATGTATATATATTATATAATTATAATATTATAGATATCATATATATATCTAATATATATTATATTATATAGTATATATAAGTATTTTATATTATTATATATATATTATATATATATATATAGTATATATATAATCTATATATATTATATTATATATATAATTATATATATAATATATTATATATATATCTAATAAAAGGTAGCCCATGGAAACACCAAATGTAGAGAGAAAAGTACTATATTTCAGAGACTGCTGTCTCTCTCTTCAGGTATACGAATGAGAAAAGTTTACAGAAAAGGTGTGGATTTATACCAAGAGATTCGTCCACAAAAGTAAGCCAATTTAGGTCACCCCCGCTGATAACATTCTTTAATCTTCTTAAGCGTTTGGTTGAATGAACACTGCGTCGACGATATCTGATATCCAAGCCCTTTTGAGATGTCATTACCTGCTTCTCTTTTATTAAGGCCGATTCCACCATTTGACTCTTGTACCGGCAGTTGCTGCTATAAATTACAACGTGACATATTCCAGTTTATTCTATGGTTATGTTCATTTATATGGTTGAAAATAGCCGAGTTCTGTTGTCCATACCTAACTGACCGTTTGTGTTGTATTTAATCTCTGGGGAAGTGATTTACCTGTAAATCCGATGTAAGATTGGTTACAGTCCTGGCATGGGATCTCATATACCCCAGAGTCTTTGGGAGATGTCTTTTGTTGGACGTTAATCAGGGATTTGGCTAAGGTATTTGGGTAAGGTAAATGCCAAAAGGGTTGGATTTCCCAAGGGTGTGAGGTTACTCCTCTTAAATCGTCTCCAGGTTGGGGGAGGATTTTTATTTTATTGTTGGGTGTGTCTCTTGGTCTTGGTTTAAGGGTTTAGGGGGTCGGTAGAAAATTACGTTTGCTTTTTGAATTGCTTTCTCAATTATATGGTCAGGATACTTTAAAGATGAAAGTTGCTTGCGAATTAGTTCAAATTCTTTTTCCAGGAAAATCTGGGGAACAAATTCGTAAGGCTCTTAAGAATAGGTTGCTACCTACACCTATCTTTGATAGTAATGTCATGATAGCTAAAGTAGTGAATATATGAAAGTGAGAACGTTGGTTTTCTGTATATGGTAAATTTGTATTGTCGTGTCTCTGATTATTAAAACATCAAGAAAAGGAATTTTGTTGTCTGTTTCCCATTCAACTTTAAATTTGATGCTGGGCACTAATGCGTTTAATTTTGAGAGGAATTCATTAAAGAATCACCTGGAAGAAAGAATCACCAGTACGAGAAACGACATCTTCGTGCTACGCCAGAGTGATATATGGAACTCAATCTAATCTTCGCCTCCTCACTACGGACCACATATACAGGTATCTGATTTCATTCTGTTCCGGACATTGCTGCCTATAATAGCGTGACTCAATTCCAACAGACTTTTACGCAAGTTAAATAACCTAATAGATAATAGCGCATGGAATAATCTTGAACAACAAGACAAAGTTTTAAACTTATCCAACACCCCCCTTACTGTAAATCAACATTTAGTTTTTAAATTTAGGCTTATCCTTTGCCCTTATGCCAGACCGCAAAAACAACCTAGACTTCATAGTGGCTTTTGATAAATTCATATCTGACAAAAACTACAGCCGTGAAGAGATATGTTTAAAACTGACTTCATAAGAAATATCCTGTTCCACGCAGATTCATGATAGCCATCCACTCGCTAAAAAGTTAGAGTTATAATAGGTAGATCAGACAAAGACGGCAAAATTGTAATAATGGACAAAGACTTCTACCTCGAAAAAAAACAACCAGCTCCTTAGCGACACAAATACTTACGAAAAACTGACGAAAAATCCCCTTCGAACGCTCCCACAGAATTTTTTCGGAAAGTAAGATTAATTGGCCAAGACAAAAAGAAGTATTGAACATACTTAGAGAAATTTAAAGTAATT
>NC_087220.1:25074147-25081360 GCF_015104395.2 Macrobrachium nipponense | reverse complement strand
ACTGCCCATGCTCGCTTGTCGATGACATATTCATTAATTGATATTAGTACCCATCCTACGCTTCAGTGATATCAGTGACGACGAGCAGGATTTGTTATCGTCACTTGATTGCATTATCATTCTCAATAAATTTATTGTTAATTATTATTATTCTTGTTATCATGTAGAGGTTTCATCGCATCTTCCACAGCAGCTCTTGGGAGTAAGTTGTTAGCTTGGAATTCTTCCATTTTCTTGATATTTATATTGTTTTCACTTTACAAATAAGACAATCCCGTTTGTTTTACCTAAGGTTTTGACACTATAGCCTTCTCTTTGCTGCACCAAGAGATGAGTGCTTGTTTCTTTGTGTGGTGTTTTTACGTTGCATGGAACCAGTGGTTATTCAGCAACGGGACCAACGGCTTTACGTGACTTTCGAACCACTTCGAGAGTGAACTTCTATCACCTGAAATACACATCTCTCACACCTCAATGGAATGTCCTACAATCAAACTCGCGGCCACCGAGGTGGCAGGCCAAGACCATACCAATCACGTCACTGAGGCTCTGGAGAAATGAGTGCCGTCAAGTAACTATTGCCTACTATAAAAATGATCTATTCGTGGGTTTTCTCGCTCATGCCACAAGTCTTGCTTTTATACAATGTGGCAAGCTATAGCACAAATGCAGTCTTGCTACCACGGGGACAATCTCATATCCTGCTGGCCATTCTCGATTTGATAAGGTCTGGTGGAGGTTACGCTATACGGATGGCTGGGTGGTTACGTAAGCACAGCTTTAACCCCATTTTCTCAAGTAAAAAAAAAAAACTTAATGAAACACACATGGCGATGCACAGTACTTCCGAAAATAAGGACGAAGTTTGAAACACTCAGTGGTCTGCTTTAGTGGCAGGGATGATGGAAATCCATAAGCCGCTTTAAAAGTTGTAAATGAAAAACACTATGTCATGACCTCTGAAATGCATAGAAACCATGTGTAAGCATGTCCATTCACCTGGTACTGTTAGTGACTAAAGGCCCGTCTACACCATCAGTGGAGAACTATGGTTTTGGAGTATAGTAACGGAGAGTACGTGGAAAATTATAGTGTAGACACGAGCAACTGAACTGAATCACAATGGTATCCCTAACCGAGGTAGTTCATGGGGGAGCTATACATTGAGCGTGTGCGCTACATGTACAGTAGTGTTACCAGAAGCTCAGAAACGTCTGCATTTATCTAGACCAGTGGTTCTCAACCTGGGGGCCATGGTGGGCTGTTGTAAATAATGCATTTCTCACTGTTAGGAATCTGAATAAAAAAAAAAACTAGCATCACCTTCATAACAAAGAAAATTTTCATTTTTAATTAACTTTACAATAAGATTTTGTTACATAATAGTGTTACGAATGTGCGTGTACGTGTGTATGTATGTATGTATGTGAAATTGTAATTGTTTGTGCAGTATAGGTGTGATAGAAAACGTGGAGAACGAACGCTTATGAGACGGACGAGAGACACCGGGCAGCGAGTGAGAATGATTCACCGGGAGACAGAGGGAAGAAGGCGATTGAATAATCTCAGTGTGGCCTGGGATATCTGGACTTCTTACCAAGCTCCAGAATTGTCAAAGGAAAGTCAGTGCCGGAAATGCTGCCATGTTTGAAAACCTTTCAGCTGTCCGTGACGAGAACGAAGAAGACAGTTTACTTGACCCATCACTTAAAACTGAAATCACTCGGCATCTGAGATCTTTGGAAAGTGAACTTAATGTACACTTCCAAGAATTCGAGGAGGAAGAAGGGAAGTTGATAAGGAATCCATTCTCTGGCACTCTTGATATTACTACCATTCCCAGTGATGTTCAGGACGAGTTCCTTGATCTCAAACATGATTCTGCTGCCAGACATCTCTATGAAGAAAAATCTCTGAGTGTATTCTGGTGTCCGATGCATCGGTCATATCCGAAAGTCAGTGAGATTGCACTTCGACTACTCATGCCTTTTTCAACTACCTATTTCTGTGAGCCTGGTTTCTCCACCCTTCTACAAATCAAGAATCCGAGCTGGAACTGATTGCGTGCGGACCTCGACATGAGATGTTCATTGTCAGTGACATAACCTCGGATTCGTCAACTGACTGAAAAGAAACAATATATCAGCCTTCCCACTGAAGTGTGATAGATAGAACATGCAGACTTTAATTGAACTTTTTCCCAACCACATTCAAATTTGCTATTGTCCGCTAGTCTTTTGTAGTCTAGTGATGTAAGTTAAGCATATCACAGAAATCTATCAAATATAAGATAATTATGACTGTAAACTTCGTAATAAAGCAAAGGTGTTCTCTTCGTCAACATTTTATATTTTTTTCTAACTTTTTTAGGGGGGTGGGATTTGGCAGAAAAATGAAGGGGAACCACACGAATGTTAAGAATTCACGAAGGGGGAAATGGCGTGAAAAAGGCTGAGAACCATTGATCTGACAGAATCTCTATGCCAGACGCTACGGTGTACGGCTTATGCAGTGAGCAATTAGTAGACTAATATTCCACAGGGTTGACAATGGCCCATGTTATCTGGCACAACTGTGCGCCAGTACCTGACCAATCATATAGTGAATGCTGGACATCACTGCTGCAACCATGCCCGTGTTGGCGATTTACCCTTTGAATGGACAAGAATCCTGACATATACCACATACACCTAATTAAGAAATGTAGAGAACATCCCTGCGGCTAAAACGAGACCATATAACGATCTATACTTATCAGTGAACGAAATCGACGCTAAAATGTGCCCTTGAAATGGTCAAGAAAAACTGAACACCTTGCGTAGCGAATACAACATGGAATTGAAGATGACAGTGACACCACAGAAGTCAGGCACTGCGCTGAGTTACGTAATATATGAACCCAGATTATGGTTCTCCAAATACTTTGAATTTCTCAGTGACGGAGAGATTTAGAGGGAGAGAGAGAGAGAGAGAGAGAGAGAGAGAGAGAGAGAGAGAGAGAACACACTAGGGACAGACTAGTCGTCATACCATGGCAGAAGACTGAGCAGTGAGCCCTTATAAGTCCCCCATCGGTTGTCTATTGATTAACTATTCGTCGTACGAGTGGTCGTCACCGCAAAAAAAAAAAAAAAAAAAAAAAGTAGTGGTTGCCGACTGATTATAGGTTTTGGAGATCGCAAGTAATCGGAAATTGGTCGTAAGTCCAGTACTCAGTGTTACTGGGTGCTTTAATGTAATTAATACAGTGCAAAGGCAAGGAACTGGTCAATGCCTCTAGACCAGTAGTTCCCAACCTAATGCCATTAATAATCCTAATGCCCCCTGTGGTGATATACTATAATTCTTATATTCACGTGGGGAAAGCCTAAAAATCCATTAATTTATTTTATATAATCTAGAATTACCCGCCCCCCCCTTTAAAAATTAAATTACCACTTTGGGAACCACTGTTCAAGATCATGCTACCAAAATTAAACTGAAACAATCATCATATTTTTCAAAATTAATTATATTTTGAAATACACTGCACTGAGATGATAAGAAAACTTTTTTTTTTGCTCTTTCTCTCTCCTGGAAAAGGGATGAGTGGGATTTTATTACAAGTGAAGAAGAGGTAAATCTATCGTGCGTAATAAATATGGGTAATAACTCATATCATATCCTTGAAACACATGGCACAAATTAATTACATTCTTGACTTTGTCTGTTCTTTAACGATCTGCACAAACCGACTTCACTCCTAAAAAAAAAAAAAAAGAAATGCGAAGTTTATTAACAAAAACTCCTGTAAATTCAATATCGATTAAGTTTTCAGAGCCCAATGGGAAAACTAGCAAGAGAAGCTCAGTACTGGATTTACTGGGCATTCAAATTAGAATTTAGTCTAGACAATTTTCTTGTGAAATAATACCGCAGTTCCCTGCCGATTAGTTTAAATAATGTGACTTGTTTGAGAGAGAGAGAGAGAGAGAGAGAGAGAGAGAGAGAGAGAGAGAGAGAGAGAGAGAGAAGCAATTTATCTGTTGTTTTCTTGGCGTACTACCATATGTTTTAAGCCAGTTCCCGAAGAAGACACTAATTTTTCACATGTGGTATTATTATGTTTTATGTGAAAAATCCTATTCTTATTACGATCTAGAAAGATATTGGTTATCTTAAATTAATTGCTTTTTGCATAGTTTCAGGCATCACTTCTTTGTAAAAATGCTGACTGTCGACACTGCAAAAGTCTCAGTTTTGTCTCATATTGAATATATCCCGTTGCTATGAATATGTGAAATTTTATTTAAAAAAATGTTATAAAAAAAAAATTAGTTACAGGATCAGGAAATAGTCGCTCTGTCAACTTTGTAAAATCTGAAACTGATTAATGAACGCGGTTTATATACATTGAAACTTCCCCAGTCATATTAAGGATTGGTGTAAGGTTCTTGAAACTAGGTCCTCACACTCGGCGCTTCGTTTCCAAAGTGCAAGTTGTTCATTCCTTTGCAGTATTGTTTACTTGTCTCCCGAATGGGGAAGGGGCGGGCGTTGTTTATAAGTTCATGGTTGAGGCTTGTAAAATATGACTATTTTCAAAGGTTTGTGTGTGTGTTTTTTTTTTTTTTTTTTTTTTTTTTATTGAAATTCCTTCTTTGCATTTTGCCTGCACATCCTCGACCATAACCTCATTTTGATTTCAATACAAAATCTTCGTACCTACATTTCTCTAATCAACAACTGGACCGACTCTCCTACATGCAATACCAAATTGGTATTTGAAGCATTAGATTATACCACCCATCATTGGAAGACGGATCCAGGATTTAAGTACAAGGTTTCTCATTACATATTCCATATTAATAATTAATTTCAATATAAATTATTTATATTCGAAATTCAACTTCTGTTAGAAAGTCTGTATAAGAAGACCAAGAACACCAAAGCATCTACAATCTAAAGTTTCACAAAATTATGAGTTGTGATTACTATAATTTTTCTGTAATTGTCTACGTTAGCCTTTAAGTAACACCTGAGGTGTCATATCACTCTGAATGGAGTGACTAATTATTACTGACGCTAAATTAGCCTTATATCAACATGAAGGAAGAAATTAAATTAATTAATATACGGATTACTGGTGTTCCATTTATCATTCTGAGAGGAATTCTATTAAACTGAAACTATTTTTTAAGCAGATCAATGATCTCTCTCTCTCTCTCTCTCTCTCTCTCTCTCTCTCTCTCTCTCTCTCTCTCTCTCTGGGCCTAGATATCGCGGAATTTTGTAACTGAATTGGAAATCCGTATCCTTCATGAGCTGATCATCAGGATAAAGAAAGAGGGATTTATTAATTATGCTAAACCAGACTCACGACACTGGATGTCGATATTGTTGATAAGTATAAATGCAACAGATTATTATAACTGACGTTCTGACAATCCCTGCGAAGAAGGTGCAAGAGCAATTTCATGTAAAAGACATTTTTTACTGGTATTTAAAATGCAAGCGAATTGTTCAGCCTCTAATCATTTCAATTTGATAGGTATCAAAATCGGTTACTTCTTGGCTCGACTTTCTGATGTCATTTTATGTTTTCACTGATGGCAGTACAGTCCTTGACACTTTGGTATCTAAAATTTTAAAACTGCAAATGAGCTGAAAATGAGAAAGAAACGTCACTGGGTTTTAAAGTGAATTATATTGATATGATGTAGAAGCGCCCCCAAACTCCTATCACTCACTGTTCCATACAAAATGATGAGCAAAACGTGTTTAAAACTTTATTTTGTGAGCACCAAAAGCCGCTCGAGTAAATTATTTGGCGGGAGTCCTTGGGAGAGGCAGTGGAAAGCTATAGGGTGGGAGCTTAAAAAAAGAAAGGTACAATTCTACGCTCTTTGCGATTTGAAAATCCGGTGCTTCTTTTGTCATAATGTTTATGATGTCCGTCCTTTATCCTGCTTCATTTTCTCACCACTCTTCTCTCCATCCCTTTCGGTTTGGAATTGAATGAAATATAGAGTTTAGGCCAAAGACGAAGCACTGGGACCTATGAGGTTATTCAGCGCTGAAAGGAAATTGAGAGGAAAGGTTACGAAGTTGTAACAGGAGTAAAACCTCAAAGCAGTTGCACGGTGAAATAATCGATAGGAGAGGATGGATAGCAAGATGGAAGAAAGATAATATGAACTGAGGTACAGTAAAAGGAATAAAAGGGGTCGCAGCAAGGGGCCGAAGGGACGCTGCAAAGAACATGTAGTAATGCCTACAGTGTACCCTGTGAGATACTCTGAAGGCCTTTCGGTTTGTTCGGCAGCTGCTAACTCCCCACCATACGGTGCCTCTTGTCGCAAACTGGACCGTTCAAAAAGATCTCCACCTTTGAGGGAAACAACTGGCCAGGATCCAGGATTAAAAGTACAACGGTTGTCTTATACCTATATCCCTTGTCTTATGGATACCCCGAGGCTATAGTCTCTGGAAGGTGACAGGTGACTCCTCAGGAGGTTTCTCTTCACTGTAAGTCCCTGTAAATCGGATTTCAGCCACATACACAAGCATATATAAATATATATATATATAGATATATATATATATGTATATATATATATATATAGTATATATATGTATATATATATATATATATATATATATATATATATATATATATTATATATACATATATATATAGATATTCATAAGGAAGCAAGGGTGACATCTGGTAATTTAGGAAAGATTTATTGAGCGAGGTTTCGGGGTCCAGCCCCATCATCACAACTGTAAAAAGATAAACACACAATAAAACAGCAAAATTACAAGAACACCGAGGTCAGAATACACCACAGAACCCGGCAAAGAATCCATATCTGAACAGGGAACACCTCAGGGGAAAAACGTCGAAGATACAAAGGTTATTTTTCTCCTCCTTAGCAGTACAGTTTTTTTTTTTTGCCTGAAATAAAGTGAGGTTATTTACAACCTCGATTCGGACAGACGCCATTATCATTCAGACGTTGCTTCATTGCAGATTCGTCTCCACTTTCCCCGTTGCCTGCCTTTACTGGGATGGTGGTGTTGTGGAATGGGACCGCCATAACAATAAGTCTTGGTGGGGTCGTTAAAGTGATGGGACGGAGATGAATGACCTTCTTTCATCTGCGAAGAATTTCTGGGTTTAAAGTATAAATGTCTTTTCTTCTAGCAATTAAGTCTTCCCGCTATTTGG
>NC_087220.1:25056647-25069147 GCF_015104395.2 Macrobrachium nipponense | reverse complement strand
GAATTATTGAAGATAACTGACAAGATCCTCTTAAATGGTGATATGGCATTGTTTACATGTTTAAATGTGCACTTTGTACCAACTGCTATTTAGAGGACCTAACAATACATCCCTCGGCGTAATTGCATCGGAACATGCAGGCATAAGCTACTCAGAAAAAAATCCGTAAAAAAACAGGTATTCTTAGAAGAATTTTCCATTGATTATAAAGGAAATGAATTATCAGAGAGCCGTACTGCGGAAAGTCTCCTTCTCAAGTCCTCGAATACATGACAGTTCGAGTTTTCCCTTAAAATTGTTTTAATTATGAAGGTTTCATATTGTCACTGAATATACTATTTTGTATATTTCAGTTAAGGTTACTATGTAATCTATATAATTATCTGTGGGGTTTATTAATTGGTGAATAGCCCACTGCATTGCTCCTACTTCACTGTTTTAATCAAATTTTGCAAGAAGTAATTGTTTGCTTACTAGTTTCAAGATCATGGTAACTACAGCTCTACCAATTCCAGCTTCTCAGCGATGGTAAATATCGCAGTTCCAAATGCTAAAATGCCCAGTCTATATCCATTGAATTAATTTTCTATCTTCATATTTTTAATCTACCATTAGTAATTATAAACTGAAATATTCTTAATACTTCCGTATGCCAAGGACTTGGATCTATTTCTAAATTTTGTTTATTCATGAATGTGACAGAATCAGTAGTGGAGTCAATGGCTAAATACGCTAGACGGCTAGAGGATAGTCAGTTCCGTTTAGCACGCAGTTTCTAGCTGACCTAAACTACTGATCCTACTGTTACCCACTGATTTTCAAACAAGGTTATCCGACAGGGGGCTGAGTTGAAGACAAGAACATGAGTACGTAAAGCCGTCTCTTTTCCTAAGGTAAGATACGTATCTCATGCATATATAATAAATAGTGCGCCAAAAATGCTACCCTGAGGAACACCAGAGATCACATTCCTCTGGATCCTGTGGTGCCGGTCAATAACTACTCTTAGTAGTCTGTTTATTAAAAAAAAATAATAATAATATAAGAAATGATCCCCAGCTTCCATCGGGACCTCGGCGATTATTCTAATCAAAAGCACAACTGAAGCCAAGATCAGTCACGCAAACCTTGTGGCCAGAATCTAAAGACTTCGGTGTTACAACGGAAATTAAAAGAACGCCACCAGAACCCAAACCTTTATGGAAACCAAATTGTGTTCTAGAAAGTGATGATTATTTTCAGTAAAGGCATTCCGAAATGAGCTAAAATAGGACCAGAAAACTTTAGATAATATCGGGGTTAAAGAAATGGTTTTGGGAATAGTGTATATTTATTTGAATATTATAAAAAAAGTAACTAGTTTTTGTTTAATCACATTGAACATATCTTTCTTGTGGCGTGATTTTTCCCGCTAGATGACAGAGGGGGAGACTCCCAATGTGTTCCATTCTCATTATTAGATTACGATTTATAGTTGGGCTGCTAACCACATGTTCACTTATACCATGGCATCGACCTACAGCGGTCAACTATCTTGTGTTTTAACATTAATCGCTACAGTTACAACGGTCTAGCTAAATGATGTAACCTTGGGCCATATCTTAGCAGCCTGAGAAGTACATATTGGAAAACCCATATATATATATATATATATATATATATATATATATATATATATATATATATATATATATATATATATATATATATATTATATATGCATATATAATATATATATATATATATATATATATATATATATATATATATATATATATATATGCATATATGCATATAATATATATATATATATATATATATATATATATATATATATATATAATATATATATATATATATATATATATATATATATATATATATATATATATATATATATATATATATATATATATATATATATATATATGCAATATATATATATATATATATATATATATATATATATATATATATATATATATATATATATATATATATATATATATATATACAGACATACAACCACACCCATTTGTACACAATTGACACTTTAACATTCGCAAGTATTAAGTCCTGAATACAATTCAGTATGGAAGTCGGCAAATCATGGGAACGACTGAAAGCCAAAATGGAATTGTAAATGATTTGTGCTTCTGACCTCGGCATGTGGCTGAAGCGCTTATCAATTATTTCCCCTGGTGTAAGTTACTACAAAAGTATTTTGAATCAGATGTCAAACTATATTTGTGGAATAATATTATGTGTGTGTGTATGTATGTGTATGTATGTGTAAATATGTATATATATATATATATATATATATATATATATATATATATATATATATATATATAAATATATATATATATACATTTATATATATATACATATATTTATATTATATATATATATATATATATATATATAATATATATATATATATATATATATATATATATATATATATATATATATATATATATATATATATATATATATATATACAAGAGGAAGTAACTGATCATTGATAAGTGATAATATAAAATATATATATAATATAAATATATATATATATATATATACTATATATATATATATATATATATATATATATATAATATATATATATATATAATATCATATATATAGAGAGAGAGAGAGAGAGATGAGAGACCGAAGAGACGAGAGAGAGAGAAGAGAAGGAGAGGAGAGAGAGCGAGACGAGAGAGAGAGAGATGACGTCTCTCGAGGATCTTTTTCTTGTAGCCATCCATAAAGTAAGAAGGAATTCTAGAGACAGTCCCCTCTTTCTTTGCCCCTATGAAAAAGAGAAAAGGGGAAAACGCCAGATCCCTTCTTCGTTTCCCCTCACTCAACATGGCTAATCAGCCGTGCTATAAGACGCCGGCACCCAGACGGCTGAATTAGGTTTGATTTATTTCCAGCGACCAAAAAGAAATTCTTTTTCTTTATCGGAGTTCATCCTCGTCATCATGTTGTTCATGTCGATTAAGAAGGAGAGGAATGTAATTTGCTTCCGCCTCGGCACTCATGTGAGTTTTATTGCCCCTTTTACGCTGCTATAATACTTCAACTACGAAGAATAATCACAAATATATAATAATAATGATCATATTTTTATACTTAGATGGGAAACAAAGTACGTCGCACTATCCCTGTTCATCTTTGTTCATCCGCTAGTTTACTCTGAATTAAAAGCGGAGAGATTTCTAGAGAGAAAACATTACGATTATACCTTTGGATTACTCCTCTAATGACGCCAAGAATGAAAGTGTCTTCTACCGCCATGAAAAACTGACATCACTCAGAAACAACGGCTGATGACGAGATATTCTGCGTCTCAGAGAGGCGATATTTAGCAGCCTCCCTCGGGTTCGACGACGAAGCTACGGGGCCAACGCCAACCGCCTGTCACAGGCGCTAGTTGTGCTCTGGAACCCGAGGTGGAAAGACGTGCCGCCGATCGCCTCTCGGCCTCCCGCGAAGTTCTCTCTCGCTCTCTCTCCCGAAGTCGATGCTTTCAGAAAACGAAGCATTTCTCATTGATACATTTTTACTGCATTCACTTACTCCTTCTTGCTTATTATTCGTGCCGTAGCATGATGAATTTTGTATTCTGGTGAATTTTGAAGTTATGAAATATTTTTTAACTTTTGTTCGCGTTTTTCATTAACCGAAGGAATTCAAAGGTGGTAACAAGGCAAGACAAATTCCTGACTTTGTAAAAACACTTGAAACTTTTAATTTGGGAGGATATCATGAAAGCGGACGAACGTCGCCTTTAAAGGTAAGAAACTATTCAATACTTTATGTTGGGAACTTTTCATTAGTTTTTTTGTACAGAAGCACAAGATTGCACATTTGTTTACGAGCATGAATACATGTCATAGATATACAATTTAATACAAATGTTCATATGTACATTTGTATTAAAATGTGCATTTTATGTTAATACAAAATTGCACAGATGGATTTTTTTAAAATACGCTCAGTCATTAAGCCACAAATAATCCATTTATCTCGAATTCAAATTGCCTTTGGAATAACTTTACATTACAAAGGAATTATATCTGATAAGTGCAGCTATCCTGACCACGATTTAAAAACATTCTCTTTTTTTGGGCGTGAGTTAGTTAGTCCCAAGTTACAGTGAATTTCTTGATAATTGGATATTTGATTCATATATGAAGAACCTTTGATGTTTTTCTGTTTTTTAAGTTTGAATTTTTCTTACTATTGAATAAGCAAATTACAACTCGTTAATTGTAATCTATTCTGGTAATACAGTTCAGTTTTAGTTTTGATTTGTACTGTATCAGCAATTTTACAGAGCGACCAACTCTTATTTTCTGATTGGCCAAAAAACGCTGCGACGCTTTGAATATTACCCGACACTTGAACGTTTATTTACAAAACTGGGTTTACTTTATTTGAATGAATTGTTCTTTGATATAGATTCGCTGTTGGAATGGAATTCCTGTCGATGTCTTTAGTGTTTTATTGTATTACAATTTCGCAACCAGTTTTCTGCACAAATAGACTTGATTGTGAACAGCACTTTTAAAAAGGTATTTAAATACTTCGCAAATTTCATTTATCCCTGTCTATAAAATACCTTTTAGACTATCAAATAAACATACATTTAGCTTTCATAACTGCACGTATCAATTTTGCAATAAAATACTGATTCGTTTTTTAATGAGTAAAATAAGTTGCATTTCTGGTTGTTATTCTTTTTCCGCTTTTAAGGCTGCACAAATGCCGAGTATAAAAATACTTTCCATATGTGTACACATGCGTTTTTATATATACACAAACACATATATATGTTCACACAATATTAATATAGTTTTTACTGTAATCGAAGTGTTCTAGGAAATTTACAACGTCCATGAAAAAAAACATCTTCTTTTCTATAAAACATTACATTTCGGTTGACAAATTTTAATCTTAAATCACTGGCGACTGCAGAGTGAAGACAGCTGGCAAGCGACAAGCGTTATTATATGGAATATGCAGGCGTGGAAGCAGCGTTGGTAGTAATGGATGAGCAACGTCGTTTCCACATCTGATCTCCATTGGTTGATATCACCTGTCACTCACCAACTCTCCTTCACATTCACCAGTGACAGGACTAAAGATTGTCCATCGAAGCGTCTGGTTTTGTCGTGTAAACAGCGTTTCTATGGTCTTTTAAACTTTATATATATATATATATATAATATATATATATATATATATATATATATATATATATATATATGCTTAAAAATCACAGTAGATGCAGGTGACTTCATTAAATAAGCGAATACCACAAGAAAATGATAGGCACAAATCCATGCGCTTTCGTCGTTCCTTGGCAATGTCTTCGTAAAGACGAAAAGCGCTTGGATTTCTGCCTTCATTTTCCTGTGGTATTTACATATATATATATATATATATATATATATATATATATATATATATATATATATTATATATATATATATGTCAAGTATATATAACTGGATCAAGAAAATGTAGAATATGATGAATATATAAATAAAGACAAAATCCACGAAGGATTGTGAAACGTAGTGGTGCTGTGAGGCCTTTTGACTTGATGTCCTTTACTTAGCAGACTGACAATTATATGAAGAGAAGTTTACAAAGAAATGTCGTATAAATGACAGATGGGGTTTATAAAGGAAAATATGTACCTAGAATTCAACACTTCTGGAGAATTAGTAACCTTCCCAAAACAGGTGTCCAATTTAAGAGCTTTACAAAAGGTTAAGTCCAACTGTTCAGAACCAGAGACAAGACAGTAATTAAGAGATTATACAGGTCAATAACTAGCCACACACAAAATTTCATTATGGTAAACTATGAAACCTTTTTCGCAAGGTAAACTTATCCACAAAAAATTTATATTAGACATATGTGCAAAGAAAGTATCTATAAGGTAACTAATTTGTAATTAAGTTAGTGGTTTTACTTTACGATCAGTCTTAAACATATTGTTTATATGAGGGCTCAGATAATACAAGACAGAGCTAATATTAAAATTACGATAAGAAGTAAATTGTCTAATGGCAGATTCTAGAAGATTTCTTCACAAGAAATCTTTAGACCTTCCAATTACTGAACTTCCGTTCCGTTTTATTCTATGGTTGGACTGAATATTTATGCTGTTTAATTCGTTAATAGATTGGCCGATATAAAACGAGGGGCAATCCAAACATGGAATTTTATATATTATGTTGCTTCTTTCCTTGGTGCCATTTTTTATTAGCATTCCTTTTGGTGTGTTATTATAAGAAAAAAAGGAGGTTGACCTTACAAGATTTTAACAGTGATTTTGTGGTTTCAAAACAGCTGAAATAAGGCAAGCTAAGGAAGTTCTTAGAAATATCTTTTTATGCGTTACTTACTCTATACAAAATTTTGTGGGCTTTATTATAGCAAATATCTCATATATGTGAGAGATAAAAGAAATTTGTTCCTATTTTTCTCAAGTATTTAATTTCTTGATCCAAATATTGGGGACTGACAATGTGTAATGCTCGTAAAATCACCGAAGAGTAAATTGATACACCGGAGAAAAAATTGACATTTTGATATTAAGATGGCGGCCTGGATTAAAACTGACATAATTTAAGCTGTTGGCTGGTTATCTATAGATAATGAATTCACATTGAAATGGTTCTCTATGTATTAAAACGTCTAGGAAAGGGATGCAATTGTATTTACAAGTTCTAAAGTAAACTTAATTGATGGTACCTGGTTATTAAGTTAGAGAGTACATCATTTACATCAATACCAGCAGGCAAAACAACAAAATTATCGTCAACATATTTATATCACTTTAAAGATATATAAATTATATTAGGTAAATAGTATATTTCAAAGAATTCCATGCACAAGTTTGAGAGGAGTGGTGATAAAGGGCTGCCCATTGCCATACCAAATATTTGTTGATAAAATTCACCATTGAATATAAACTTACGATCACAAGTGCACAACCTAGTGAGTGAAATAATATGACTAACACGTAGAGGTAATTCGTGCTGGGTTAGTTCGTTACTAAGATACTCTAAAATAGATTATATAGGGACTTAAGTCAAAATAGAACAAATATCAAAACTTATGCATGTATCAGTGGGGCACAAAGTGATTTTGTTTATCAAATAAATTTAGAGAATTATATATATGAGAATCTCAAATAGTTCCAAGTAACTTGACTCAGGACTAAATCAAGAAGTAAAACTAATGAAGAACCAGCAAGGGTTCGCAAGTTCTATTAGGAAGTTAGATTTTACTTGAGGAGAGTATCCAAAAGGTGTGAAAAATCGAGGAGTCAAGAGTCATTGTGGTATCGGGCTAATACAATATATATATATATATATATATATATATATATATATATATATATATATATATATATGTATAGATATATATATATATATATATATATATATATATTATATATATATATATATATATATATATATATACATATGCAATTGTAATAGCCACAATGTCCTCTTAAACTTCTTGAATTGTTTGCTCTTTTTTGGATACGCCTGTCACTACAAAGCCTAAAGATCCACGTTCAAAGAAATTTGAAGAAGAAATTGTGATGTCCGGTCCTGGAAACGAACTCAGATCCAATAATCAATAATCACAAAGAGGTCACGTCAGCAACGTGACTCTTTGTGATTACTGGACCTGGGTTCGTTTCCAGGACCGGACATCACAATTTCTTCTTCAAATTTCTTTGAACTGGATCTTTAGGCTTTGTAGTGACAGGCGTATCCAAAAAAGAGCAAAGAATTCAAGAAGTTAAGAGGGCATTGTGGATATTACAACTGCATATGTATCTGGTAAAAAAGTGACCCAGTAGATTCTACACACACATATATATATATATATATATATATATAGATATATATATCTAATATATATATATATAATATAATATATATATATATATATATATATATATATATATATTGCTGAGTTTACTAGCCAATAACAAAAACAGCCTAACTCCGACCAGCAACATTCCACTAACTATCATGTTGAAATGCCATTAATTTTTGTATCATTGCGACACAACAAGTGTTAACGTTGCGCGCAAAAATTGTCCACTTCGGTAAGACCTCGAACGCAATTCTGGTTGCTGAGGAGTGAAGGGTTCTCTCTGTGAAGGAATCATATATAGACATTTTTTTTATTGGAACGTTAATTGAGAAAGTAGAATGCTACAAGCCTATGGGCTCTAAGAAAGAAAGCAACTCATTTCATATTGAAAGTGACAGTCAATTTCTATATTCCATTTAGAATGGTTAGTACATACATTTCAATACTCATTCTAGTGAAACATAATACCATTCATATTTTTATAAGAAAATTTCTACACTGTGATAGGCAATATTCATTATCGAAGTACTTTTATGAAAATTTCTACATAATAATAAGTAATATTCATTATCGAAGTACTTTTATCTAGTGTATATGTATTGTATTGCAATATAATTTCTCAGATATCGGTAAAACAGAAATACAATAAATTTTTCGACTCTATGTAACAGAAACATAGGAAGGAAATTAAAAAGTACAAAAGAAATGTTGTAAGGAAATTAAAAAGTACAAAAGAAATGTTGGAAGGAAATTAAAAAGTACAAAAGAAATGTTGGAAGGAAATTAAGAAGTACAAAATAATCAATTATATGTAAATAACGAAGAAAAATAATATAATTCAATAACGAAATTAAGTAAATGGCAAATAAGCTAAGAAGTGAGATTCAAGTGAGACTCCTCAACGAAAAAAGAAATCTTTTAATTAATCGAGCAAATTGGAAACATTGCCACAGTATTATCAAACAATATGATGAGTGTATCCTTTCTGGATCTGTGATGCCATCCACGGCATCGACTATGAAGATCTCACCGGACTTCTGTCATAAACTCACTGGAAATATATCTTCAGAATTGCTGGGTAAAAGTGCCACGTATAAACTTGTTTCGAACAAGTTTCTAAATCCCTCCAAGCGCGACTCCTGAGACGCAAAGGTTTATAGTCTCTTGCTGAACTGTACGAGTGAGAAGTGAATGATCTTTAGTGGATTTACAACACCAGAAAACCATATTCTCCAACAGCGTAGCCGTCACTCATCGTTTTATGAAAGATATTCCTCAGTATGCAGCATCAGTGTTCTTTGCGTTTTCGAGTGTGTTCATATCTTTTTATGTGTGAGTTTGAAAAGTTAAACAACTTAATAATTCAGTGCTCCCATTCATACTTATCCTTGTTTTTTACTTATTTTGAATAAGTTCTCTCCAACATGATACAGTTTTAAATCTAGTTACATATCTGTCGTGTTCTAATAAGAAATACGAGACGCTCAATACCTAATTGCATTTACATTCGATCACCCGCAAAATCTTAGCTTTTATATTTGCTTCAATCAGATAACGATCAAATATATTTTCAGCCATTTTTTTTCTCTTTTTCATTGCTGAACAAAAAGTGGATGTTTACCTCTGAAATACCCAACAATTACGGAACATAATTCGGTGACATTACAGGTATACTTCTGTTGTCTCTGCATAAATGTACACATATATAATGGAAAGTAAATATGACGTGAGTGAAATAATTTATGAAAACATTCATTCTCATTTTGCCTCACTTCGACATCAAAAAAGACCATCTGTTTCATCATCATACGATGTGGGGCGAATTGGACATATATGAGGGGAAGTCACCCGCGTATGCAATTTGGGACTAATTATGATTCTGTTTAACAAAACTTTCATCTCTCTCTCTCTCTCTCTCTCTCTCTCTCTCTCTCTCTCTCTCTCTCTCTCTCTCTCTCTCTCTCTCTATATATATATATATATATATATATATATATATATATATATAATATATATATATATAATATATATATATATATATATATTATATATACACGTATGTGTAAATATGTACGCATAAATATGTCATTTTTTTGGAATGCGATGTTTCCAAAGGAGAACTTTCTTATGTGTGCAAGGGAGAGAGAAAATGGCGATGAAAAAAAATTGATTAGGTTATCCATTTGCGTCACAGATGGAAGAGCAAGCTGATAGACGTAAAGGTTAAAAAATAGTAGCTTAAAGTGTATGTGATCGTTATCTGATTGAAGCAAATATAAAAGCATGTATTTTACGGGTGATAGAATGTTTAAAATGCAATTAGGTCGAGAGATTCTGGTATTTATGAGAAGATGAGGGAAATGTATCTAGATTTACACCTGCAATGCGTTGGAGAGAACTTATTAAAAAATAAGTAAAAATCAAGGTTTCGTCGAGTGTCATAAAATAAGTTGAATACAGTAGTCCAACACAGAAATTTATACTCATTTTTGAGAGAGAGAGAGAGAGAGAGAGAAGTTTTGCTCTGGAAAATGAGGGCATGGATCTTCTGAGCTTAGAGTGCAATTAGAGATATGGAGTTGGAAGAGACTGTAATCATGCATCCATGGAGTGGCTCTGTGGAAGAGCTTTTGAATGCTTAATGGAGATAAGAGACTCGGCCAGAATGATGTAAATATGGCATGTCTGAGTCCTTGTGGAAGTGCCTCTTATGAAGTAAGCAGCACAATTATGATGTTGATGAAAAGATGGGCATTAGGGGTTAAGAATGTATGAGAGAAATGCTCAAAATACTTGAGATAAATTAGTAACATTTTTCCTTTGTGTCATTGCAAATGTGATTGAAGTGTATGTCAGATTTATACAAGTTTAAACCAATGTTCTGTAACACGCCAACCTTGACATTTTATTAATACATTTTGTTATAAATATATATATCAACCCACGAATTTGCGATATTCATAAAAATAAAATTGAGAAAGTATTCCAAAGTTCCTCAATGTGTGAGAATAATTTACGCTGCATTAAACTGTGTTTATTGATAATCATCCTTGGAGTTTCTCACACTGTTAATGTGTTTCATCCTAAAGCCGATTTACATCATATATATAAAACTGACAATCGGACTATGTGTATGTATGTATATTCGCTATAGACGGCGAAACTACTGGACCGAATTGAACCAAAGTCGGACCCTAAACTTAGATTTAATAGCGAGACGTGTTTAGCCTTTATAATTATTCGTAGGGAAAAAAGAAAGCATTATTCTCATAGAATATTTCACGAGGATTCCAAATACACTCCTACTCTTCTTTTACGATGAAGAATATCGATGGTATTAGGAGCAGGTTAACCGGGTACCGTTTTGATCCGAATATCCGGTCATGCGAACTTCTTTAATATCATTCTGTGTGTAATATATAATTCGTGAACGATATGTAATCAAGAAATGTTTATACAAGGCACACTAATCATACAAATAACCAAATGTGGCTCACCACTGATGCAAGTTGTATTAGATTTTCCATTAGGCGTGAAGCTCTTCCACTGTTATTATTTACTTAGATTAAATTCAGCGCGTAATCAACTGAGGAATGTTTGGGGTTCTGATATTGCTCCACTATTAATCAAAGCATGGTATTTAGTGCACGAATTACAGTTAGGAGTTACGTTTACGATTATATTATTATTATTATTATTATTACGTGATTGCATATTAACATTAATAATATAAAAAAATCCATTTTCATTAAACAAGTTCCCATAGAAAATATTTTTTTTTGTGAAAATAGAAAAGGTCCAAAGAAATAAGATTAAACTTATATACTTTGAACACGAAGAGATGAATAAAAAAAAAAAAATATATATATATATATATATATATATATATATATATATATATATATATATATATATATATATATATATATATATATATATATATATATATACATACATATATATATAACATATATATATATATATATATATATATATATATATATATATATATATATATATATATATGTATATATATATATATATACAAACATGCACTGCATCTAGACGACGAAGTAAGGTGAAGTAAGAGAATCCACTTCACGCACCCCACCCAGTGCATTCACTGTAAACACATCTCTTCAAACAATGACAGAACGCTTTTTATTGAATTGTGCTGAGCCGTAAGATATCAGTAAAGAAACAGGGCAACAAATTCTTGAATGTTACTCGACGGTGAGTTTGGAAGCGGTCCAACAATAAATTTTTCCCGCGATTTCTTATAGTTTCCACTCCAGTGCGAGACATATTTTACCTTCCCTTCGCGAGAGGGAACAAAAAGCTATAGAAATATGAGCTTTCTTATGATTTGTTTTTGTTGATAACTGAGATCTGAAAGTTGTGTTGAATACACCATTCAATAAGTATACAATCTCCATAAATATATACACACACACATATATATATATATATAGATATATATATATATATATATATATATATATATATATATATATTCATATATATATATATATATATATATATATATATATATATATATATATATATAGTAT
>NC_087220.1:25044147-25051647 GCF_015104395.2 Macrobrachium nipponense | reverse complement strand
GTAAAAACTAGTCAATAATAAAGCATTAATCAATGCAGAAAAACTAGTCGATAGTGAATCATTAACCAGAGCAGTAAAACTAGTAAATAGCAAAGCAGCAGAAGAACTATTTAATAACAAAGCATTAGCCAGCAAAGAAAAACGAGTCAATCCTGCAATCACCCTGGTATTTCATCATGCAGATGTTGAATACTGAGGAAGATGTTTACGAACAAACAAAATAGCAGTCATCAAATACAATCCGTTACGAACTATTTATGCGTAATGTCAACAAAAAGTAATTATTCATAAACTCGTCTCGTGTCAGAAAATACTTAATGCTCTCGTATTTAAAAATGGAAAAATTTATTACCTCATGAAGATTGAAATATTCTGTTTTATGTTCAGCACATGCAAGTTGAAAAAACAATGACTTTACTTTAACACTGCTTGAAGAAATGCATTTTAAATTAGTCTTGATATTAATTGAAAATAATGTTTATTTTTGGAATCTTGATTTTAAAAGTCATCTTCTATTATACTACTTAAAATATTATTTCTCATCTAATTGTGGATGGGGTGGGGTGGGAAATAATGGTGAAGAAATAAAGTAAAAATGATATGTCCTGTATTAGTGATGCACGGAAATTCGAGAGATCTGTCACACCTGGTCAATGAAGACTTTAGGAAACTGTACAGAAAATATAAATATTTCCTTCAAAACCAAAGAAAACGACACGGTAGAAAAACTTCAAAGGTGTATGCTTAATAGAATACCAAGCCAGTCACACACACACACACACGTGTTATATATATAGATATATAGTATATATATATATATATATATATATATATATATATATTATATATATATATATGTGTGTGTATATATATATATATATATATATATATATATATATATATATATATATATATATATATATATATATATATATATATATATATATATATACAAAAATACCGTGAAACCGCGCCTTTACATTTGTACTAAGAAGGGCCTCTTCGGATGGCCAGGGGGCACGATGTATCAACATGAAAATATCAAAATGGGTTTCCTTTTTCAAGAAAAAACAGAACAATATGTCGATAAAGCCTTCGTGAAAATCACAGACATGGAAGCTGTCTCACATCCCAGGGCACATTTGAAGGTAAATCTGGCTTAAGCTTCGTGATACAGGCTTAATAACGAACATTTTACATTCCCTAACATCCATCTGAGCCATTGTAACGGTGATATCAACACAGTGACATATGTCAAGGCTATCCACGCTGGGCATTGCCTCAGCGGTGCAAGTGAGTGCCCTGCCTGATACCTATAGAGTCGACTGTTGGTGAGAATAGAGCAGAACATACAGATTAGGCCAAAGGCCAAGCACTGGGACTTATGAGGTCATGCAGTGCTGAAACGGAAATTGACAGTAAAAGTTTGAAAGGTGTAACAAGAGGAATGCTTCGCAGTTATGTTGTGAATCAATTGTTAGGAGAGGGTGGAAAGTAAGACGGAAAAAGGGAATGTGAACGCATGTACAATAAAAGGAATGAAAGAGGTTGCAGCTAGGGTACGAAGGGATGATGCAAAGAACCTTACGTAATGCCTACAGTTCACCGCATGATGTTCACTGACGGCACTAGCGCCTTATGGGACGACTGCCGGTGAGTACTGACTTTTTTACTTTCCCATTGCAGCAATTGACCCTCTGCCCACAACGAACAAAAGTGAACGCCACCCAGTTTCCCTAATAGTTTTGATGAGAGGCTCCCTAAATAGATAAAGAGACCTCTGGTACGGCAGCCAAAGAAATGAAGAGAGAGATAATAACAAAAGTGGCCTGGTAACTCTCTACTACTGTAAGTTAAGTACAATGTTTTACCAGACAACTGAGCTGATTAACAGCTCTCCTTGGGCTGGTCCGAAAGATGAGATAGTTTTTCGTGGCAAGGAACCAATTGGTTACTTAGCAACGGGACCTACAGGTTATTATGGGATCCGAACCACATCTAGAAATGCATTTTTATCGCCAGAAATAAATTCCTTTGATTCCTTGTTGGCAGAGCAGGGAATCGAACCTGGACCCTGAGATCGGTAGTCAAACACGTAACCGACTCGTCCAACGAGGAACTCTCTACTACTGTAAGCAGGAGTCTATAGCCTATGAGCAAAACGAAAGAATCTGGATAAAAAAATACAACTACCAATGTCCATCCTGGTGGCACAACCGTGTTATATTACTGAACAAAAAGGACATTTATCTCCTACTGATCCGCACCACTAGGAAACACTTTGCCCCTTCGTCTGTCAAGGGGCAAATAGTAACAGGGAACAGAATGCTCGATTAGGCAACCAACCCGTGATGCCTTGCGATTTTGATGGCATACGTTTTGACGGAGCAATGGACGTTTACCTGTGGATCTCTCTCTCTCTCTCTCTCTTCTCTCTCTCTCTCTCTCTCTCTCCTCTCTCTCTATTGAAATTCATTACTGCGTCAGTAACCCAGATGTTGTAACGTCAGTTTTGATAGACACAATCTCTCGCTGCAATTTCCGAAAAGATGTGCAAAATTTAGGGAACACCCCCATTTGTCACTCCTCGTTCATTTTGAGACCTGAACTTGAGCCATAATCCTCACTCCTCACTCATTGATTGACACAGTGTGCGTATTCGCTCCTGCTCGACCTTCGCCATTTCCTACGAAAATTGTTTATAGAACCCAAAATAGGGATGCACGAGAGGATATATAGAACCCATAGTAGGAATGCACGAGGGGATATATATAGAACCCAAGGTAGGAATGCACGAGGGGATATATAGAACCTAAAGTAGGAATGCATGAAGGGATATATAAACCCTAAAGTAGGAATGCATGAAGGGATATGTAGAACCCAAAGTAGGAATGTGTGAGGGGATATATAGAACCCAAAGTAGGAATCCACGAGGGGATATATATAACCCAAAGTAGGAATGCATGAAGGGATATGTAGAACCCAAAGTAGGGATGCACGAGGGGATATATAGAACCCATAGTAGGAATGTGCGAGGGGATATATAGAACCCAAAATGGGAATGTGTGAGGGGATATATAGAACCCAAAGTAGGAATGCGCTAGTTGATATATAGAACCCAAAGTAGGAATGCGCGAGGGGATATAAAGAACCCAAAGTATATAGAACTCAAAGTAGTTATGCACGAGGGGATATATAGAACCCAAATTAGGAATGTGCGAGGGGATATATAGAACCCAAAGTAGGAATGCACAAGGGGATATATAGACCCAAAGCAGTAATGCACGAGGAAGCCAATCACATGGCTGGAAACTCTCAGTCTCTCGAGAGAGTTCACATATGTAGGATCTATGTTCCACCTCTCCTGAAAGATATATCCCTCAGGAGAATTGGAGCATATATCCAACTCATTTGAACTCTCGAGAGAGACTGATAGTTTTCAGCCTTGTCATTGGCTTATCAACAGCCAATCAGGAGCGTCGTAAGGGACTGGCCTATACATCAAATCCATGGTTGATGTGAGGTGAATCTACTATAGTAGAAAAATAGTACATAATATCTCACATAACAGAACCCAAAGTAGGAATGCGCATGGGGATATATAGAACCCAAAGTAGGAATGCGCGAGGGGATATATAGAACTTCAAAGTTAGGAATGCACGAGGGATATCAGAACCCAAAGTATATAGAACTCCCAAAGTAAAGGAATGCACGAGGGGGATATAATTAGAAGGCCAAAGTTAGGATGCCGCTAAGGGGATATATAACCCAAATTAGGAATTGTGCCCTTAAAGGGGATATATAGAACCCAAAGGAGGAATGCACGAGGGGATGATTACAGAACCAAAGGGTATATAGAACTCAAAGTTAGGAATTGCAACGAGGGGATATATAGAACCCAAAGTAGGAATGCGCGAGGGGATATATAGAACCCAAAGTAGGAAATTGCGCGAGGTGATATAGAACCCAAAGTAGGAATGCGCGAGGGGAATATTAAGAACCCAAAAGTAGGAATGCGCGAGGGGATATACAAGACCCCAAAGGGTATTATAGACTCAAAGTAGGAATTGGCAAACCGAAAGGGGGATAAATTATTAGAAGCCAAAGTAGGAATTGCGCTAAAGGGGGATATAATAAACCCAAAAGGAATTGTGGCTAGGGGATATATAGAACCCAAAGTAGGAATGCACGAGGGGATATATAGAAGCCAAAGTAGGAATGCGCTAGGGGATATATAACCCAAATTAGGAATGTGCTAGGGGATATATAGAACCCAAAGTAGGAATGCACGAGGGGATATATAGAAGCCCAAAGTAGGGAATGCCACGAGGGGATATACAGGGGAAACCAAAGTATATAGAACTCCCAAAGTAGGAATTGCACGAGGGGTATACAGAAACCCAAAGGGGTATATAGAACTCAAAGTAGGAATGTGCCCGAAAGGGGAATATATTAGAACCCAAAGTATATAGAACCCAAAAGTAAAGCGAATGCACGAGGGGATATAATAGAACCCCAAAGTAGGAATGGTGCGAGGGGATTATATAGAACCCAAAGGGGTAACTATAGAACCCAAAGTGGAATGCGCTAGGGGATATATACCAAATTAGAAATGTGCTAGGGGTATATAGAAACTCAAAGTAGAATGTGCGAGGGAATATAGAACCCAAATTATAATAGAACCCAAAGTAGCGAATGCACAAGGGGATATATAGAACCCAAAGTAGGAATGCACAAGGGGATATATAGAACTCAAAGTAGGAATGTGCGAGGGGATATATAGAACCCAAAGTATATAGAACCCAAAGTAGGAATGCACAAGGGGATATATAGAACCCAAAGTAGGAATGCGCGAGGGGATATATAGAACCCAAAGTAGGAATGCACAAGGGGATATATAGAACCCAAAGTAGGAATGCACGAGGGATATATAGAACCCAAAGTAGGAATGCACGAGGGGATATATAGAACCCAAAGTAGGAATGCACGAGGGGATATATAGAACCCAAAGTAGGAATGCACGAGGGGATATACAGAACCCAAAGTAGGAATGCACGAGGGGATATATAGAACCCAAAGTAGGAATGCACGAGGGGATATACAGAACCCAAAGTAGGAATGCGCGAGGGGATATATAGAACTCAAAGTAGGAATGCGCGAGGGGATATATAGAACCCAAAGTAGGAATGCGCGAGGGGATATATAGAACCCAAAGTAGGAATGCGCGAGGGGATATATAGAACCCAAAGTAGGAATGCGCGAGGGGATATATAGAACCCAAAGTAGGAATGCGCGAGGGGATATATAGAACCCAAAGTAGGAATGCGCGAGGGGATATACAGAACCCAAAGTAGGAATGCGCGAGGGATATATAGAACCCAAAGTAGGAATGCGCGAGGGGATATACAGAACCCAAATTACGGCGTTTGCTCTTGACTTACAAGGTGTGGCCAAGCATTGCCAACCTATGCTTTCGAACGTGCTTTACTCTCATTCCCTCCCTCCCTCACCCTTTCCCTCCTCATCCCTCCCTCAACCCACCTTCCTGGCCTTCCCGTCTCTTTACCCCACCCCCTTCCCTGCCTATTATATTATATTAATATTAAGGAAAATTGAATGTAATAAATATGTTGGTTTTTGTAGAATCTGTGTTCATTTAATGTCATTGTATTTTCTTAGATTATACAAATGGGAGTAGGCTAAAGACCATCACCCTGTTCACCAAGGTCTCCTCCTCTCTTCCCCTAAATCCCCCAAATAGGAGGAGCAGCTTTGTCTACTTCCTTCATGCTCAGCAGGTGAATTGCCGTAAAGAAAAAAAAGAAAAAGAAAATGGGTATAATTTTTGAGGGAAACTCCTATCATAATATCATTGTATATGTGTGTTTCTCTATTCATATCACACTACAATTTCATTTCTACTAATATAACGCCAATAATACGTATGTAATTCTTGTACCGTGCTGAGTTTAGTGAATGAGTTGAGTTTCGTGCATCTTGAATTATATTACTTATCATTAATGTAAGTGTTCCCTATTCCCCTATTTTCAGGCATTTAACATACAGTTTTTATTTCGGTAATAAAGAAGGTATCCAGTTTTCGCCTCACTTATAATCAGTTAAGAAATCAATTTTCCTATGTCTTTCACAGATTTGTACCTATTTTGCAGCATCGCAAATTGTCATAATAATTGGAGAGTCGGTCGATTTTTATTCCTTGACGGCAGCAGACCAAAGATGCTGGTGATATATATTTATCAGTAGATTCCATCACTTATATGATCTGAATATACTTGTTGCTTATGAATTTAAATGTTTTTTTAGTGAGTATCTAAAAATGAAAATGAATACTTTAAACACTTTCTCAAGTGATATCTTGTTTCATTTATAGATATATTTATACCTATATTTTTAGCAATCAACGCAACACACGTGTCATTATGCAGTGCTATATATAGGCTACTCAATGAATTCTCAAGTCTACCTTAGTTCACAAGTACATCTTAAAGAAAACGGAGATCTTTACTTCATTATTACCCGGGACAATCAGGTAACCAAAATTCAGTAACACGGATTAACCGACGACCCAATATATAATTAACACTGCTTTTAGAGTGGTAAAGGAATTATGAAATCGGTCTCTCTCTCTCTCTCTCTCTCTCTCTCTCTCTCTCTCTCTCTCTATCGTGTGCATCAAGTATTATCATAGGTTGAAAAGAGATGAGATGAAAACAATTGAGAATATCACATTAACTTTATTCGCAGTCTTAGTTACTATCAAGGAACGAATCATCCTCCTTATCACTGCCGATTTTGATGATTACAGGATCTACAGGTTTGTGGATGTCATCCGTGGATCTGTATTCATCCCCGAAGGCTCTGGACCCTCTCACTTTTCTATTGAGATTGATCCTTGACTTATTTTTAGCTTTCTCCATTTTTATATGGCGGCCATTGACAGCGATGAAAAATCCACCTTCATCAATTACGCAGTGAATACTTTCTATAGTGCGAGTAGTACTGCAGGCGGTATTACCTGACACGACAAGGATCCTACTTTAAACAGAATACATTGGGAAAAAGTTAACCATTATTATGATCATTATGTCAATCCTCCCTATCTTCTTCATAATGAACTCCCCAGTTATCTACTGGTATTGAAAAATTCCATGGACAACGGTATTTATTCCACATTGTAAATTGCGAAGAGGTATTAGGAGGAGATATGAGAAAAACAGTGATAAGGAGAGATTGGGAGAAAGGGAGGGAGGGAGGGAGAGGGAAGGGATGGGGGATAGCAGACGTTCGAATCTGTAAACGACTCCTGCTGACTCATACAACTTTTAATTTAAAAGTCAAGAGTAAACTCCATAACTAGCACCAATTGACAATGAACTGTTACCAAAGATTAGGGCTGGGTGTCTTGTACACTGTGTCAAAGTACCATTTCGATCAAATAATTAGTTTGAAAGATATTTGAGAAAAACGATGACTCGTGGT
>NC_087220.1:25024147-25039147 GCF_015104395.2 Macrobrachium nipponense | reverse complement strand
CAAGTTAATTTACAATAAAACATAGTTAAAATAACACGAACAATATACATTGGTTTAACAAAACAACAAATAGCAACATCAAAATGCATGAAACTTACACCTAAACTACATAACTGAAAGCAATTAAATTATATAAAACAAACAGCACTGAATACAGTGACACATCATCTAAACAGTATCAATATCAAAATCACGCAGCAACAATATTATATAATAATTAAACAGACACCATACCAAGAACAATAACAACACCCAAGCGGCAATACACACTCTACAGGCAGCGTCACACACAAAAAAAAAAAGAAAGAAAGAAAAAAAAACAGGCAATCTCCGCTGAGATGTCGAGACGGGCCCGCTGTCAAAGTATGTATATTAAACGACATATTTGGGAATTTTTTAAAGCACCACATGTTAAATATATGCTAGTATATATATATTATATATATTATATATATAATATATATAATATATATATATATATATAACATTACTATATATATTATTATATTATTATATTATAATATATATATATTTATATATAATATATTATAATTGTATGTAATGTTATGTTTATATAGACACACTATAATAATTTACGCATAATATATACATATATATATATATATTACCATATTATATATATAATTATATATATATATAGATATATTATATATCATACTATAGATATATATATATATCTCTATATATATATATATATATATATATATATATATATATATATTATCATATGTGTGTGATGTGTTTGTGTGTGTGTATGTGTGTGTGTGTGTGTGTGCGTGTGGGAGAGAAGAGAGAGAGAGAGAGAGAGAGAGAGAAGGTTATTGTAAAAGAACGTCTTTGTTTTTGTCATTTCTATTGACATTTAGACACACACACACACACACACACGTATGTACACACACACATACACACATAGATGTGTAAATAGGGAGAAATATAGATAGATAGATATTGCTTCTTTTTTCGTGTCAATTACACTACATGCATATAGACACACGCAAGGCAAACTTATTCTTATCTTTAATTCTTATCTTTAAGGCCAAATTTCTGAAGGAAAAAGGATTTAACTGTTGCTGTCCTTCTATATAAATATTTTTTATGCTGACACTTTTAACCTTAGGCTGAATAAAGGCTATCATCAGAAAATAGCGATTTCGCTGAGAAGCTGTAATGCTCAAGTCTTGGCTGCTGTAGCCGAACAGTGAACGTTCTAGATATCATTTCAAGTGGAAAATCGAAAAGAAATGTTGTCAGACATTCTCCTTTCTTTCAGGAGGAACCTCTGCTGTAGGAGGCCCTTAAGGATTCTCACTTGAGCTAAACGAACCAGTTCCGTATAGCTGCAGGGCTAGTCGTCATGATCTGTTCTCAGAAAACTGTTTTTAATAACTTTATTTTTTATCACTTTTATTCTTATCTTTCATTTTCAGTTATACGGGTTCACTGGCTAATAGTAGCAACAGCTGGTGGCATAAAATAAATAATGTGGAGAAACAAAGGAACAAGCGTCATCATTTTCCTCAAATATTTATGATGTAGCTCTCATAATTTCTTACAGCTTACATTAGCTGGCGTACATTGGCTGTCATATAATAGCCACTTGTGACATCAGGGGACAATTTATCACGTGAAGAAATACCTCCTTGTGTGAGTTGGCTCAAATCACGTGTGAAATGAACGAGAAAACCGACGATAACGTCCACTTCTGGCTGTTCTTATCAAATTAGGATTTAATCAAAGCTGCGCGTAACAAACTGCATCTGGTTTTTTTATATATATTGACCGACTACCAGTCACCATCCCGACATTAATTGTTTCCTGTTTCGTTGCTTAAAGAGGAGATATATTTAAAATGGTCCCTTGGGCGAAAGAAAATTTTTGTAATAATATGGATATGTATCCCATAATTTTGCTTCTCCTTTTCTGATATGTGATCTACCCTTATTTCTAGCAGTAATTGTTACAGATATTCCTCCTATAACTCAGCTCAGTTTCTGTGTTTTTTTCATAGCATCTAACAACCAGAATGTAGCAATGGACATCTCACAATAACAGTTCATTATGTATTAAATAAGTAATGGTTAGGTTAATCTGAGTATATTGAAAAGTACCTCTAACCATCATACCTTTCAGAAGTTGAATAAGACACTCTCATCTGACTAAGCCTGTTATATTCCAAAGAAAACTCGAGGAATTCAGCATTACGTATACCCTTCGCTTGATGAACAATGTACAAGGTGGTCCGAAAGTCTTGTTACCCCTACCAAAAAGTACCAACAATAGAGATACAAGTATTGCAATATTACAAAATACATATCCTTGATTCAGTTTATTCACTATAAGAACAATAGAATTAAATAAGAACACAACGAAACAATAGAAGAACAAGTAATATAGTAATAGAGAAGATGTACTGCATTCGGTTGATTTGCTGTTAGCAATCTGAAATAAGAAAAAAAAAATTAAACAACATTAGGAAAAAAATAGTGAAAATTTAAATATTCAGGGGTAATGAGAATAAACTGAATATAGGATATGTATTTTATATTATTGCAATAGTTGTACTTCTATTGTTGGTACTTTTTGGTGGGGGTAACAAGACTTTCGGACCAACCTGTAAATAACCAAAATATGGCAATCATGCTATGTTCAACGTGAGTAGAATGGTTACTCGCAAACTAAACATAAGAAATTTACTTCAATTTCCTCTGAAGCAATAACTTTCACAGATTTTCTGAGAGAAGTAACATCTTAAATACCAAGGTATAGATTTATCTAGGTTTCGTCTTTGCTGAACCTAGTTATCATTCATAACCTATAATATATCTAGGTTCTGTTTTGGGTGTACTACTTATTTATCATTCTTAATTTATAAATTTGTAGATCTACTTTCACTTTCTTAATACCTTACATGCGAATAGTTTTAGTTTATATTAGTTAACCTTACTGATAATGAAATACTACTTTATCGGCGCTTAAAAAAAAAAAAAACTCTCATTGTGATGTGGGGGGGGGGGGGGGGGGGGGGGGGGGGGGGGGGGGGGGGGGGGGGGGGGGCGCCTGTGTGGGGGCGGTTGAGAGGATTAAAGTTCTTATTCATGTCATTGACCTCCTTCTCCTGTATGGCCCCGCCTTCGTGACCTTCACCTTTCTATGTCTGCCGATCCATCCAGGTGTTCATGATCGTGTGATTTTTTTTGTTTTTGCATTTCTTGTCTATTGCAGAATGTATATGATTCTTCTTGATAGGCTGTCTTCAAGCCCGTTGTGTTTGTGTTCACGTACAAAAAATTCATATTATCCCAACGTATATTTCATGGTGTTTTTCCCAACAGTGTTTGGCGAGTGTCGACGTGTGATTATAGTGTCTTATGATTTGTGTGTCCTTTGCATGATCTGCTGCTGCTTTTGCCAAAATAACGCTTTTCACAGTCTAGACTCGCTGCCATATATAAGCGCAGTCTGCCTCTTCCCGTTCTATCAACATTTTGTTTATAATTATTCCATTCCTAATGGTGTTTCTGTAACTTCCCATCAGTTTAAAATGATCTAGCTCTGTTGATGGGTTTAATCCTATCCTTCCCTCCCCAAAACAGTTTTTCCTTGTCTTATTGTGTGCCCGTTCCCACCAGTAATTAGGGTATCCTAAACTCCTAAAACTCTCCCTCAGGTGTTCCAGCTCTACATTCATGAATTCAGGACTGCAAATCCTATAAGCCCCAATGGTCAACCCTGTCATTAGTCGCATTTAATTTCTTTCCTATGATTAGAGAATATATGTATATGTAAGAATTGGTGTGCGTCTTCTTCCTGTGTACCTTAAATCTTAAACTTTCTCTTTCCCTCTTTACCAATATGTCCAAGAAAGATTTCTCCCTCCTTCTCTTCTATTCTGAACTTGATTTGCTTATTTAGTTTTTATGTTTTCTACGAACTTGAGTAGTTTTCCCCTTTCTCCCTTATAAATAATCAAGATGTCATCCACGTATCTTACCCATTTGATGACGTTTAATTTCACTTTATTTAATTTTCCCACCTCTTCCGTTTCAAACCATTCCGTAAAAATGTTAGCCAAGATCGGGGAAAGACTCGAAACCATAGCCTCACCATTTGTTTCGATGTGATGGTTTTCGCCCCCACTTTAACACATTGACACTGAGGGCTGCTGACAACAATTTTATCAAAAGGTCATGATCTCAGTCACATCTCTAAATCCCCTTCCCCCATATTCACTTTTATTACTTCCACCGTCTTCTTGACTGGTAAATTGTTAAACAGGGAAGTTACATCTAAACTTGCAATTTTACAATCTTTTACGTTAATTTTAGATAATTCATCTTTAATGTTCATGTTATGTTTTAGATGCCTTTCAGGTACTAAACCCAGATTAGTTAGAAATAAAAAGTTGGTAGAGGGGGAAGAGGAAAGAAGGAGGTTATATATGGCAGCGTGTCTAGTCAGTGAAGAGTGTTACTCCGGCGAAAGCAGCAATTCATACAAAGAACGAAGCTAACAACACATACAGAACATAAGGCATTATAATCAGAAGTCGGCAGTCACCAAAAACCGTAAGGAAAAAGACCATAAAATACATTGGCAAAATATGAATTTTGCGTACAGGAACACAAAGAAAACGGCCAAACTGATTGTAGAGAATGCCTTCATAAAGTGCACAAACAATGTAATGGCAAGAAACACAGGAAACAGATTTGAAGACAGCTTATCAAGAAGAATAATAAACTCTACTATAGAAAAGAAACACAAAATCACGAGAAACCACACGGATTTTGGACACCTGGATGGACGCCAGACAGGGGAAGGTCAAGGTCACGAAGGCGGGGTCATATAGAAGGAGGGTAATTACCGGACTAAGGACTTTAATCCTCTCCCCCACCCACACAGATATAAATACAGCTGGACTATGTATCCAGTCATTGCACGGATACTTGACAATGAAGTTTTTTCGTCCAGGAAAGCTTGCAACTGTTTTTGAATAAATATCTCCACTCAATACCATCCACTTTCAATGAGATCTGTTAGTGATTGCATTATTTCACAGAACAATTGTGTAAGTGATAAAGTTTATATATATATATATATATATATATATTATATATATATTATACATACACACTATTTCCTTATATTATCATTCATGGAAAGCTATAAATACACAGACAACGAAGTAAGTGTAACTCCATCTTCAAGTTCCAATTCTGATAATATCAACACACAAGACAGCAATTTAAATAATATGTAATCCAGAGAAAAATAGGCAACCATGAAATTCCCTGTACTTGGATTTCATGGCTATCAGAGCTGAGAGAGATGAGTCCTAGAGATAAGTAGTGAAAAATGGAAGCAAAACCTTCGATGCTGTAGCAAAGAGGTCAGGATATTCCTCTTCAATAGAAGCCCAAAAGTCTTCATGTGCTCTTAGACAGAATCTGACCACTGGCTTCCATCGCTAGACAGTCCTTCCTCTGCCTTTGCACCGAGACCACATGCTGATGAACTGGCAACAAAAGGATCCCGAACCAAGTCCCAGGTATCAGTGTCGACATCAGTGAAGTGCAAATTGAATTGCTCATTCAGTGCTGTAAGATGACCACTGATCTGAGTTCTTACCAAGTTGCTGCATCCACTATTATATTTGTTAAATTTTGCGGACTCATGTCAAAGTGGCATTAACTCCTATTTGAGAACCCAACCCTTGCAGTAGTGAATTCACTTAATATTCACAGCATCTTTGTTTTCTCACTAAAAGTATCAAACACATGATAATGTGCTAATGAATTCCCTTTTGTTCGTGAATTATTGGCTTCTATTTATGATGAAGTACATACGATTGCTCCCAAGAAATCTGCTTACATTGCATATTGAGTTTTTGCAATTAGGATCCTTTGGCAAAAAGGTCACTAAACGATTTGAAATTAGTCTGCTGTGCTGCAGCCTAGCATGTCTTCTTAATCTTCATGTTGCTAAAGATCTTCAGGATTTGCTTTTTTAAATTCCAGTTTTTCCACAATAAATTGTTATAGGCGTTTTCCACCAAGACAAGCACATAAAGATATACATTCTCTATAGTAACAGTTTTAATTAAGATGGTCATGTGTCCTACAAACTTCATCATCCTTGTATCAATATCTGGTCTGTTGAAGGTGATCTAAAACTTCAATTTTTTGGTGCGAGGATACAAACTCAATGTTTTTTGTGGATTCCTTCAGCAACAGCTGGTCAGATTGTTGAAACTTAGTAATATGATTTTCACATTTGGCCGCAGTTGTGTAGCAATTGTGGGTAACCAATCCAATCGTGCCGATATCTGTGAAGAAGCATCTGTTTTCCATTGACTAGCATACCGTGTACATGTAATTATCATGCTGTCTACCTTGACTGTCGCTAAAACTACTACTTCTTGCGTCTGAGTGATTTATGATAGTAGCCTGTGCTCGTGTTTGAAATGATGGCGCCTGATGGTTGTTCTCTGAATAAGAATGGTGTCCTGGGTGTGATCGAATATGTATGTGTTTCATGTCTACAGTTGCAGTTGACCCTCACACTTTGTGATTGTCTTGCAGAGGCCAGGAGTGTTCTTTGTCTCTGGCTTGTGCCTATTGTTTTTTTTATCTACACATTAGGAGTGACATGCTTTGAAGAGGAAGAAGGTAAAGAAGGCTTTGTTGGTGTCTTACTATGGTAACACACTGAAGCTATTTCTTCATCCCCATCCTGTGTGTTACCCTGCCGCTACCCCTCCTCTGGACCAGACCTCTTACCTTCCCCCACCACGGTGGAGGGTAAGAGTAAACTGTATTATGATCAAGCTTCTTGACTATGCATGGTGCTGAAATATGCTGTTACCCCCCCCCCCCCCCCCCCCCCCCCCCCCCCCCCCCCCCCCCCCCCCCAACCCCCTACCCCCAACCCCCATCTCTCTACCTTTCCCCTTTACTTTGGTAACTGATATTATGACACTGAGACAATACCAGAGAAAGGGGTCGTTGAAGGTTTTGTGATCTTCCCAAGGCACTCCAGGCTAGCCATCCTTGAGCATGTGGTTGTGGGCAAAGGTTCTTGCTAAGAGGTGGTATTTCAAGCACCTGTTGAAGTGGTTTTGACTTGCTCACAAGATTCTGTCTGTGTTTCTGCTTATGTACCTGCAATATGCTTAGAGAGTGATTGCTGCTATTCCTTTGGGGATGCTCGGCAAGAACCTTTAGCCACAATCAAATACTCAAGGAAGGCTACCTGGAGTGCCTAAGGAAGACCACTAAACCTCTTCTTCCTCTTCCTCCTACTAGTTGTCTTCCTCTTCCTCATCCTCGTTGTCTTCCTCTCCCTCATCTTCCTCCTCTTCCTCTCTTTATAATCTTTCACCCCTGTGGACTGTAGGAAGGTCCTTTAGGCAGCCCTCTTCAAAATGATTAGGTAGTCATCTTGTGACTACCTCCCTCAGTTTGCCAGGGCTGGTGATCGTGGGTCAAAACAATAACTTTTGAAGGTAGTAAGAAGTAATAGCCATCTGCCTTATGTGACCTGAATAGCTAAGAGCATAGTTCGATAAATATAACTTTCTTCACAACAATTTACAAGGTCATTCCATAATTCCCAAATTATTGTATATAGTAGTTTCCAGCTCATCTAAGTTTGCCCTGATTACTGACCCACATGCCTTTATACTGTCAATCCTGCACACCCTGTGGTAGGGGTGTAAGAATGCTACCACCGTAGGTCCTGTGTGACATAAAAGGCAATTAAAAGGATAGCAACTGCCTTGCAGTCTTACTTTTTAGTAAAAAGCTAGGCCCACCACCAATAACTGTTGCCTTGCAGTCTTACTTTTTAGAAAAAGTCTAAGCCCACTGCCAATAACTGTGGAAACCACTGCCCTGCAGGTGGACTTTTTAGTCAAAGGTGAGGCCCACCGCCAATAACTCTGGTTATTTACAGTAAGAGCATGCGGTCGTAAGAACCCCTTTATCAAACTATAATCCATGCCTGATGTAAGGAAAAGTGCATCAAGAAACCGACCCCTTAATGTAGGGATAACAGTGGGAAAGAAGATACTGTCAATCCTGCCTTAGCTGGATTTGCCTTCAACAATGGGTATTCTGACTACAAAAAATAATGATGGCACTTAGCCCCACCATGTAGTACCAGTTCATATGACTTTTGGGGATTTAGTTCTTATACGATTAATTTGCAACGAGATAATGTATAGAACCAGAATTAAACACTTAGATTGGTGCTGATGACGAATTTCAGAGATATATAAAGCTGTCATCTATCCCGGGATGGTGTATGGCTGGAATTCACTGAATAAGTGATGGTAATAAATCAGTATTCAGCGTTTTAAATCTTTAGCCTAACCCTGTACCCAGCCGTGGAAAAAGTACACAGGCCACCACTAAAATTTAAATAGGTGGTCGGCATTGTACAAGAAATGTGCGAAACTTTCATGCACATATTCATTGCATTCTGGAGGTGGCAGCAAAAGCCGACAGAAACAAGTAAAACGCGGCGCAATACCTTCCAGAGACGTAAACCGAAGCCATGAAATGAAGCTACTTTTCACTGGCAAGCCCTGCGTAGCACACTGGCATTCGTATCGCCTGCGCACCGCCTTCTGCTCGTTTTCCAGGCGAGAACTGACAGATGTAGGCATTTCCAGACCAACAACAACGGAGGCAATCACATACAAATGGCAGCAGATCACCTGCACACAAATGCCTGTGATCACCGAGACGGAGAAAAAATACCGACGACAATAAAGAAGGGTCGCCCAGGAAACCTTCACCAGTTGTGTCTGCAAAACATCTGCGCGCTGTCCTCCTTCTCCTCCTCTTCCTCCTCCTCCTTCTCCTCCTCCTCCTCCTCCTCCTCCTCCTCCTCCTCCTCCTCCTCCTCTAAAAAAAGAAAGAAAAAAAAACTATTTGATTCAGCTTTATTGATGTTAAGGAGACAGAGAGAGAGAGAGAGAGAGAGAGAGAGAGAGAGAGAGAGAGAGAATTTAAATCATAATCGAAATTCTCACCTTGAATAATACAAAGTAAATCATGGTATATTAACTAACAAACCAGTACACATTTTGTTACACAATAAAAAAAAATATTCTTAGCGCAATGAAACAGTGAGAGTAGAAAACATTATCATTCTAATAAATTCCATATTCATAATGCGACATTCCAGTACATGAAACTTTGATCTAGAATCTCCCCAGAGACAAAATCATGAAAAGGGTTTAATACAGATCCCTGTCTGAAAGCTTAACGAGGTCCATTAAGTGACTAATTTGTTTCTACCTCTGGGCTTAAGACTATCGTATTTCTCTTTTAATATAATTTTGTTGAATATTCTACATATAAGTTTCTTAAGTATACCTGACTGATAAACATTTCCACTCTCTCTCTCTCTCTCTCTCTCTCTCTCTCTCTCTCTCTCTCTCTCTCTCTCTTTTGCGGGTCGCGCAGAGGAGCCCACTATACTACTTAAGAAAATAATGAATTACGTTTTATCATGACATCTTAAGCGACCCCCACATTTCCTGCTCAAGAATTCTGTTTGTCAGCGAGTCCTTAAAGGCCTCATTTTTTTTTCCACACTCCATCACAGCAGCTGTAGTTTCCTCTGGGCGGCAGGAAATTTCAACTGCCATAAGAGAATTAAAATGTTTCCTGGGTTCTTTTCTGTTTACGCTTTGCTCTTTTTGCCGAGGGCACCATGAGACATTTTTTTTACCTCCTTTTGAGATATGAATAGGGTATAAGCACACACTCACACACTTATATATATATATATATATATATATATATATATATATATATATATATATTATATATATATATATATATATATATATATAGCGTTAAGTCTTTTTCCTAAATTCTACATTCCATTCTATTCGTCTGTCTTACATGCATATTCTTGCTACGTGGACATTAAGAACCCCTAATCTTATATGACTCAAGCCCAGTGTATCAAATCCGCTTCACCAACTCATAAAATGATATAACAGTGAATTCCAGCCATACACCATCCCGTGATAGATGACAGCTTTATAATTCTCTGAAATTCGTCATCAGCATCAGTCTAAGTGTTTAATTCTGGTTCTATACATTATCTCGTTGCAAATTAATCGTATAAGAACTAAATCCCCAAAAGCAATATATATATATATATATATATATATATATATATATATATATATATATATATATATATATATATATATATATATATATATATGCTTCATGATAGGTCTTGTAGTTCATGTTTTTCCCCAAGTCTTCGCCGCCCTATCTGTTATATCATTTTATGAGTTGGTGAAGCGGATTTGATACACTGGGCTACAGTCATATAAGGATTAGGGGTTCTTAATGTCCACGTAGCAAGAATATGCATGTAAGACAGACGAATAGAATGGAATGTAGAATTTAGGAAAAAAGACTCAACGCTTAATGGTTTGAAAGGTGTAAAAGGAGGAAAAGATCTTAGTTGCACTATGAAACAGTTGTTAGTAAAGGGCGGATAGCAAGATGGAAGAGAATAATAAGAGGTGTGAACCCCGTAGATTAATTAAATGTAAAAAATTTATATTTGGAATTTCTCAAATATTCTGCCATGATGCAAAAGGCCTTCCTGCTACCAACTAATATGAGAAAAACACCAAGAACACAGACAAAACTGAAATCGTGATGTCCCGCAACGTGAACTCGTCGTGATTATGGATTCGGGGATTGGTTTCCTGCTACCGGATATCATAATTTCATCATATTTCTTGCACTTAGGATCTTAGGGCTTTATATATAATATATATATAATATATATATATATTTATATATATATATATATATATATATATGTATATATATATGAAGATATATATTCCTGATACATGCATTCACCAGAATGTATTTATTGCCTTCTAGTTCAGAACTAATTAATCGGTACTGACAGAGAGAATATATTTAAACAATGTGCTTTTGTCGGCCACTAAAGAACTCTTGAGCGCATGTTTTTCAAACAGAATGTTTGAGAGAAATGCTGCCATCAGATGAACGACTCAGTTGGTCCTTTGACTCCCAAATTGTGAAGAAATATTTGCGTTATTCTTTGTGTCTTTTGTTGCATATATATATATTTTTTTTGCGTCATAAATGACTATACGCAAGCCAAAGGACGAACACAATAACATCCTCTCCATCCCTTGTACGAAACCCACATAAATGTTTATTGTTGCGCAAGTTGCCCAGCTCATTCTTTAAGCATTCATAAAAGAGGGGAAAGTTTTGCCATCAGATACGAATTACCTCTCGTCCTTCCGAGGGGAACAAAAAATTACTTTAGTTTTGTGGAGTTGCCGGTTTTGTGTCTCGGGTTTACGTCTGCCTGTTTATGACATATTTAGGGGTCTCTTTTGTTTCCTTTTGTTCTTCGAAGGAGATTTTCTTTCTTTCGTAAAACAATACCACGGCTTGAATGGCCATGCACTTACTTCATGAAAGCCATAGGTTCGCATGTCTTTTCAGTTCTTCTTTTGTCGGAATTTGTATCAGATATTGCTCTGCATCTCCGTTTCTCGTTTTGCAGTAGATGGCCTATTTGTGTATCTATGAATATATATATATATATATATATATATATATATATATATATATATATATATATATATATATATATATATATATATATATATATATATATATATATATATATATATATATATATATATATGTATATATATATACAATACAAAAATATACGCACAACACACACACAAACATCTAATATATACCAAATAATATATTATATATATATATATTATTATATATATAATTTATAGATGTAATATAATATATATATATATATATATATATATAATATATTATTATATAATATATATATATATATTATATACATATATATATATCTATATAGATGTATATGTAGATGTATATATACAGTTTGGGTAAAAATGATTGACGCATCCTATAGATCCTACTGCATGCACGCAATACCTCGGAATACTTATTCACTACGATGCTGTGATGTGCTTGATTGATGTTTTTAAGGGTTCTAATACTTGGTGTGACCCCCACGCTTCTCTTTAACTGCTTGAAGTCGTCCTGGAACACTCTTGGCTAAGTTTTCAAGGATGGTTTCTTTAAAAGGGAAAGTTCTCCCAAATGTCTCTGACCTCTCTCTCTAGTTTCTCGAGACTGGAGGTGTCGCGGTCCCTTAATTGTGCTTTCATGATACCCCACAAATTCTCAATGGGATTGAGATCGGGGCTATTGCCAGGCCAGTCACCAAGAAAAGGGATTTTACAGAATTTAAGGAGATCTGTGACTGTTTTTGCCCTATGACGAGGAGCACCGTCCTGCATGAACACCTTTGCATTACATTTGACCATTGACAGTACCAAATATTCCATTAACAGCTCAGAGTAGTTATACTGGTTCAGCTCAGAGTAGTTGTACTGGTTCATAGTAACATTCTTGGGCAGTGTTACCAACGCCCCTTTGTCGTGGTATGAAAAGCAACCCCAGAACATCAAAGAATCAGGGTGCTTCGTGGTCGTATTCACGTACTTCTCCCAGTAAGGGTCACTACTACGGGATCGGTAAACCTTCCTTGAAGGGCCTGAGGAGACACACTGAATGTGACTTCGTCACTATAAAGGATCCTTTTAAAGTGCTGGAGGGTTAAATTCTTCAACATATGCTTAGCATATGAAAGGCGATTCCTAATGTGACGCCTCGTCAGGAGTGGTTTTTTCTTGGCAGCAAGACAACGGTAACCTAAGCCGTCCTTTATGTACTTTCTTAGGGTTCTGGCACAGATATGACTGAAGATTTTCCTGTTTTGCTCCTTCAGCTGTTTAGAGGAAGCCCTTGGATTCTTCTCAATAGCAATTCGAAGAAATCTGAGGTCTCTGTTGGTTAGTTTCCTCTTTCTCCCTGTCGATGTTCCAACCTTGGGTTGGGCCCTCTTGCCCCCATCCTTGAACTTTTTAATCCAGTGCTGGGCAGTTCTGACTGTCACACCGACACTAGCAGCATTTTCGGAGGTTGACACTTTTTGCTTGTATAAAGCAACTACCTGAGCAACCTGTGTTTCAGTAATGTGCTTATTACCCGGCATAATCCAGCACTACACTGCAAAAACCACAGGTAACTATGCGTGGAAACAGGTTTCACAAAGTAATTTTACTAGGCAACAGAGGCCTCCCACCCACGCATCATCAAGGGTAGGGGGGACGGGTGTTTGTGAGAGGGAAAATGAAGGGTACGTGATTGCCAGGAGATGTGTTTTACGACATTTAAATTCAGCCAATACTGGAGTCGAGAACGTTGCTTCCCTTTTTGGCAAAATAATTGACGGCGTCAATCATTTTTACCCAAACTGTATATATATATATATATATATATATATATATATATATATATATATATATATATATATATATATATATATTATATATATATATATATATATATATATATATATATATATATAATATATATATTAATATATAGCCATAATCAGGCAAGTATGCTACCAATAGATTTAATAGCCTTCAATTATGAAATAGTGCTAATAGTGTACAATCACCACCGCTTGAGTATCATTAGAATATTTCACTTATTTATTTATTTTTTTGTTGTAAAAGTCAATTTAAAATATCAATTCACGCTGAGGATTTAATCCTATTTTGTTCGCATCTTACTATTTTAGGGATACATGCGTACAGTGTAATTTGCGTGGTGATCTGTAGGCAGCATCCCATTGGTTCTAAACAGTAATTCAGTGAGTCTTGGCTATAAAACCGTTTTTGGGTAGGGCCTATTATCATCGGCGCATTAAAGAACAGAAATCTTTCTACACAGTAAATTGTGACACTGGTATTTATAAGGAATAATGCTAGAATGTAGTTTTTAGTTCCCTGTAAAAAAAAACTATTGAGATGGCTTTCTCTCTCCGTCCTCAGATCTCAAGAACTACTGAGGCTAGAGGGCTGCAATTTGGCATGCTGCCCAATCCACCCTCCAATCTTCAAACATAACAAATTGCAGCCCTCTAGCCTCAGTAGTTTTCATTTTGTTTAAGGTTAAATTTAGCCATAATTGTGCTCCTGGCACTACCTCGGGTTATGGATGGAAGTTTCTTGGGTAGCGGCTGAGAGTTTCATTACCCGTGACTGATAATTCCATACAGAATTATATTCTGTCAATAAAACTCGATTTTTTACTTTTTTTTTGTGATCAATTGTTCACTTTGAAGACTAAAGGCTATTTGCAGTTTCCTTTGTTGTGTACTAGCAATAATTCCTCCCGCCTTGAGATCTTCGCCTGTTCTCTCCGGTCTCATCCAACGAAGCTGCCTCACATCTCTCTAATTTGATTTTGCAGCGGCCATTACTTCTCATTGTGAGCGATTCCTTCCGCCTAATCCTATCAGCTTAGAAATGTGACCCAGTTGCCGGATTTAGCTGCGTTATCTTCAATGGGTAAAGGAAACGTTTTAGCTAAATGATGATTAGTTCTCCTGATGGGAAAATAATTAGACAATGCGCAGTTTTTACAACCAATATTCCAGCCTATGATCACTTTAGCCTCTGAGTATTTATTATTATTATTATTATTATTATTATTATTATTATTATTATTATTATTATTATTATTATTATTATTATTATTATTATTATTATTATTATTATTATTATTATCCTGACAAGGAATTCTTAAACGCTGATTTAACACAGATTAATCAATATTAATATCCTTTATAAGTTCTAGACATAAGAATATGCTGATAGCAATAAAATTCCAGATATAAAATTCTAAGCTTTTGTTTTAGTTTACGTTAAATGAATAAAAAATTATGGACATTCAAGCATTTGAAATTTGTGCGAGAGCTGAAAATCATTAGAAAAAATAAAATCTATTTCAAAGTCCATGTCGACAAACAAGGATT